>NW_019384997.1:207811-268833 GCF_000671375.1 Centruroides sculpturatus | reverse complement strand
ATTCTAATGTGAGTCTATTACACACTACATGGGCCTCAGCTTACAAATATCAGCTTTATTTCCAATGCAGTGTGTTGATCATAAAAATTTTATACTTTTTCACTTTATCTTATTAATTAATTATAAAGGCTAGCAATAGAAAATGTCAAAAATACACAAGAAGACTATAAAAGTACCATCATATTCTAATGTCTTATCACTGAGCATGCATATATATATATATATATATATATATGCATGCTCAGTGATAAGACATTAGAATATGATGGTACTTTTATAGTCTTCTTGTGTATTTTTGACATTTTCTATTGCTAGCCTTTATAATTAATTAATAAGATAAAGTGAAAAAGTATAAAATTTTTATGATCAACACACTGCATTGGAAATAAAGCTGATATTTGTAAGCTGAGGCCCATGTAGTGTGTAATAGACTCACATTAGAATGAAAAGGTTTTATTCTTTGTCAAAATGATTTAAACTGATATTGGCTAAAAACATTTCATTGTATAAACAGACCAGACTAAGGTAAAGGAACTGCTTGCAGTTAAAATTATGGACTAAATTAAAAATCATGATGCCTGTCAGATGTCATGCAAAGAGCTGATAAGATTTTATCAGCTCTGTTTAAATCTTATGAATTCTTCAGATTTATTTACTTGTAATATTATAAATATATGAAAAAAATTGTTTTTATAACATTTTAAAATTTCTCATAATTTTTTTAGTGAAAAGGAAATTATAGATTTTCACAAAGTTCAAGGACTTAGAGGTGTATATATTGCAACTCAGCTGAAAGAAAATGTATCATCTAGTTCATCATTTGAAAATATGGTTTCTGTTATTACTTTTGATAAAGGAGGAAAGTGGCAAAATTTAGCAGCACCTAAAGTTGATAAAAATGGAAACCTATTGCTGTGCCAACAGGTATTGAAATTGTAATAAATTAAATTAATTGAAGTTAAGTGATGATTATTATTATTTTCTTTTATTATTGTAATATTCTCAGTTTTAACTGTTACTATATATCAACACTTATAATGAAAGTGTAAGTCTTAGTTACTTATTAATGATTAGTAATTTCTTTGAAAAAAATTCTATTTGAAAAATTAGAAAGTATTAAACTAACTAATATGTATAAATAATTTTTATTAAAGAAATTTATGCCACTTCAGACCTGAATGCAAATATTTTTGTTGACTTTCTGGTAATTAGAGATTATAATATAAATCTGAGATTGTGTTACCCTAATAAAATTTTTAAATAATATGTTTTATGAAATTTATAGTTATACAAAAAGGTTACAAAACAGCAAAACTTTTCTTATTTGTTAACTTCATTATTAAATTCATATACAGTAGGTCGTTAATTTAATGGACTAATTGGGAAAGAGGTATCTGCTATTGCAAAAAATTTATTAAATCAAATATATTTTAAAAACTTTTTATTTTTTTAAGCATTATTATTATTATAAAATTTTATTCTTAATAATAACTAATAATGAATAATTTATATTTTCAAACAGAGTAAAGGATGTTCATTACATGTTAGTCAGAGGTTTAACCAGTTATATTCTAGAACAAGAACCCCTACAATTTTATCACGTGAATCAGCAGTAGGAATCATCATGGCATCTGGTATGTCAATAATCTTTAATATTTGCAGGGAAATTCTAAAAAATATCAAGTTTTATTTACAGTCAATGTATTTAAATTTATTTATATATCCAAGAAATGAAAATTATCAAGTAATTTGAGAATATACAAAAAGAGAGCTATTTAACATGTACAGTAGAGCATCAATCATCTGAAAATAAATTATCAAAAATCAAATACAGTGGTACCTCAGGATACGAACTCTCCAGCATATGAAATTTTCAGGATACGACATGAAATTTGGACAAATTTTTGCTCTATGATACGAACAAAAACTCACCATACGACGTTACATTAGTTTGCAGTGCCATTTTTTATTCACTTCTGTTCATTGGTCTCAGTTCGCGTGTTTGCTTCGTCATGGAAGGATGTCGCTCAATAAAGGAAATCTTGAGATATTATCAGAAAGTGACTTGATTTTATTGAAAAGAAACATTCCGAAAAGGTTCACACTGGCCATATTGCTGCTCAGTTTAATGACATTTGCCTAAGTCATTTTAGAAACATTTTAAAAAGTAGGCAAAGCCAAACCTCTTTGGATAGATATTTTACCAAGCGACCTCTATCCAGTGAAAGTGCTGGTGGAAGTGAAGGAAAGAAAGCAAAAAGCAGTGAATAAAAATTTTAAAAAATTATATAAAACAACACTATTTTTTTAATCTTTTCTAAGTTATTTTTAAGTTATTGTTACATTATGTTATGTAAGTTAAGTTTTAGTATCATTTCCCTTCTCCCTCTCTTCTGTCACCAGTTTACACCACCACCGTCGTCTATCCTCAAAGATAAAGTGCAAATAAAACTACATTTTTTTTTATCAATTATTATTTTATTATGGTTTATATATACATTTACAACTACAAAATGCATTTTTTAGTGTTTTCCTTACTATAGTTTTTTTTTTTTTTAATGTACTACTTAGTTTTAATTTGAGTGTTTTTCATGTTAGAATGAATTATTTGGTTTTACATGTAATTGTATGGAGAAAAATGATTCACCTTACATCATTTTCATGATACGATCTCAGTTTCGGAACGGATTAATTCCGTATCCTGAGGTACCACTGTAACTAAAATAAGAACCTGGAAACCTAATTTCAGAAATTCTGACAATGATTGTGAGCAATCTTCTGTAAGCCCCATATTGAGTTTTTATTATCAATACTAAAGTTAGGTTTTATTTATTACAATACAAATAGAAAAGCATGATTAATGAATTACAGACTTTTAATGCATTGAATTCTTTACTGTGCCTATGCATAATGAAGCATTTGATGCATTAGAAGTAATATTGATATAGTTTGAAATGCAACCTGAAGCAATTTTTCAGTACGCAAGATGATTGCTTGATCAAATCAAACCAAGAATTTAGCCAAGTTAAAAGAAAAAACTGTGCAAATAAATGCAAAATAAGTGCCGTTTAAAAAAACTTTAATGAATAATTTTTATTTGAGTACTATACTTCATTTAATATTAATTTTACTATTATGTACAGTAGAGCGTCGTTTATCCGAATCAATTGGGGACTGGGGTTGTTCGGATAACTTATTTTTCAGATAACCAATTATGTACGAAAAAATATATTAATTTATTATGTGTTGAAATTTTTCTCCGTTGCGTGTCGCTTTGCATTGAATTTTCGTCAATGTTAAGCCTAACAAAGACTATTGTATCGTTAAAAATTATTTTTTTATTTTGTACAAACAAAATAAATATATTGAAAAATATAAAACCAATAAAAAATTATACTTCAGAAGTTAATTTAGTATCAAAAATGTAAAATATTTGAGTAGCTGAAGACATAGCCAAAGATTACAGCACAGCACTGGTGAAAATTTAAATTTGTCGACTGGAATTCCTTCAGATAAACGATGCTCTACTGTATTTTTTATTTTGAATTCAAAGCTTCATAAGTATGCTGTAGATTGCAATGAAGGACTAGTGCTTGTTTTTAAGAACTAGCCAATTTTTTCATTTTTTCATATCATTTGTATGTATTTAATATGTATGCCTTGAATTTTTTTATTATTGTACTAGAATTAAAATGAATATTTTTATTTTAAGGCATTTATTATCTATTTATTTTTTCCCTATTGATTACAATTGGTTAAAAAAACAGCTTCTAAAAAATAGTTATCTAAAATTGTCTTGCCCTTATTATTTCAAATAATCAATGCTCTACTGTATTTTAATAGCACATTTCAGAAAATTCACACACTTAGCTAGATATTAAAAACTTATTATAAAAAACAGATTGAAACAATGTAACAGCAATCAAAATATATCTCTAAACATCTTTTTGGTTGCTGGGATTCTCTTTTATTTGGCTGGTTTAAAAGCATGCTGAAAGATAAGTTCATTAATGCAAGAGATGGCCAAATAAAAGCTGATCCCAGCAGCCAAAAACATGATTTGAGATATATTTTGAATTGTTCTGCTGAGGTTGATTTAGATTATTGAGTAACAGTATGCATTATATAACATAATTGATACAATAAATGATTGTATCTAGTCTCTCTCTATATATATAAACACTGGAAATTAATGAATTATCAGAAAATTTTTGAGAAAGTGAGAGAAGCAAGGAGAGGCAAAGCAAGCAGGGATTAGGGATTGGACCAATGGGAGTGAAGCAAGCAGGGATGGGTGTATTGTTCTATCTATCCTGTAGGAGGCTGAGCTAAGCATATTGAGGGGAGTTAGCTCTTCTTGGGGTGATTTGTCATAAAATTTTTGTTATGAATAATGTATATTGGTAACAAGTGGGCAAAGCCCATGGGGAAAGTGAGTGGGGAATTGAATTGTACAACGTTTTATAGAAATTGCTTCAGTCATTATCACATAATACTTGAACAGATGGACAGACATGAATTCAATTTTATATATATGTGCTGATACCTAAAAGCAAAAATTATTATTAAACCCTCTACTATACAACACAATTTCATTTAATGCAAATTTTCATTAAATAAGAACAATATTTCTGAATATATATGTAGCATTTATAACTGAAAAGTTANATGATTGATTTGATTTTTTTTTTTGCACTTTTCATAAAATATTTTTAAAAAATGGATGGTTAACAATAAAACAAGAAACAAATAAAAGAAACTAATAATTAACAACTTTATATATATATATAATTGTTAAGTGTAATTTGAATGTTCTTCATGATGAATATTGGATTAATTAGAGTTGCATAACAAGACAAGACAAGAAAAGAGGAAAATAAAATTATGTTACCAAAGTCTCAGGTCACATATTAGGATCTTGTGGACTACAAGTGGCAGGTTGCAGGATGCTTGTGACTGTGGAAATACATACATTGTATTTTTCTTCATATTGAATTTTAACAGTAATTTAATATTGAATTTTTTAGTAAACTAGTAATGACTTACATTTAGTATCTTATTAAGACAAACTACTGTAGAGCCCACTTGTAACAAAAGTGATTATTGCAAATTCTTGATATATGAATTTTTTTCTTGTCTCCTTGAATCTCCAATATTAAGAATGTATTTGAAATATTGGATATTACAAGTAATGTAAATTACCATATAGGATACTATAAAGTTTCAAATTCACTACATATGAGAAAGAGATTAGATCACAGATAAGGAAAGAAAGACATTTTTAATCTAAAGTTCATTATTCTCAGCTGTTTTATGGTGCAAATCTTAGAAAATTTTCTCCTTAATGAGAAACCATTCCTGGAAGTTGACTTGGTCATTCATTCCAAAATTCAGTTTCTTACAGTTTGTATCTGGCAGTCAGTTGTGTACATTACTGGGTGTGTCATATATCAACTTTTGGAATTTTTCCTTTCTTTTCAAAAATGGCTGGACAAGGACAAACAAATAGTGCTATGTTTATAATTGAAGGTGGAGGTCATCAGACTAGTTAGTGAAAAATGAATGAAAAAATGTGATATTGTTAAAAAATTTGACATTCCAATAGGTTTGCTTTTCACTGGAAGATAAGAATGAATTTCTGGGCAAATTCCATGGCACTGCTGTCCTAAACAGGAAAACGTTTGAAATGTCTGCAGCTTACAAAGATGTTGAAGATGATATAAAGGAATAGAAATGTGCCAATCAATGGACCTGTAATGAAAGGAAAGGCTAAGGTTTCACAAAGCTTTTGGGAAAACAAAGATTTTGAATCTGGAAATGGATGGCTCCAGTATTTTAAGGATAGATATATCCTTAAAATGCTGGAGACATCTTCAAGAATATTTGTGGAGAATGCACAGATGATGATGATTATGATAATGATGACATAGAATGGTTGAAATAAAAAAAAAAAAAAGGATTTGATTGACCAGTTTGACATCTACAACATTGATGACACTAGAATTTTTACCACCTGTTATCAGACAAGAAAATTTTGAAATACAGTGGAGCGTCGTTTATCCGAAAGCCAGTTATCAGAAACGTCGCTTAACCAAAAGTATTCCAGTCGGCAAATTTAAATTTTCGCTAGTGCTGTGGCACTGCAATCTTTGTCTATATCTTGAGCTACTCCAATATTTTTTTGTTGAGGTGTGTTTTTTAGCTGGCAGCACTGGCATTTTTGTGTGGTGTTTTTCTGAGCACTGTGTGTTGTGCTGAATCGAACGCTTTTGATACTAGATCAACTTCTAAAGTATAATTTTTTTGTTTTTATATTTTTCAATATATTTATTTTGTTTGTAAAAAGTAAAGAAATAATTTTTAACGATACAATAGCCACGATTATTATTTTAAAAAGTTTACATTAGGCTTAACATCGACAAAAAAATTCAACACAAAGCGACCCGCAACAGAGAAAAATTTCAACATGGGATAGGTTAATATATTTTTTTGTACATAATCGGTTATCCGAAAAATAAGTTATCTGAACAACCCCAGTCCCCAGTTTATTCGGATAAACAACGCTCTACTGTAATTAAAATTTTCAAAAGTTTTATTATTGTTTGAGTAGCTCTCAAATAATAATTCTTTCAATTTGAAAACTTTTGTAACTTTACGATATTATAAATATAAAACACTAATTAACTTTTTTATATAAATTTGTTAAATTTAGGTGAATTTAATAAAAATGTTTAAACACAGATAAATATTATTTTAATTTTAAGATCCTTACATGTAAAATTTTTTAATGAAAAACAATAAACCAATAGATCTGAAATTTAATTTATTACAAAAATATATAATAATAATAATAATAATAATAATAATTTATAATTCAAAATTTTCAATTAAATCATTGAAATATTTTTATATTTAAAATTACTGAATGAAATCAGTATTGTCAAAACATACAAAAAAGTATAAAAGTGAAAAATCTCTCTGATTTTGTTTTACAAAAAAAATTGTGTTTATAAGATCTCAATTTTTGGCTTCCCAGTTTTGTCTGAGGAACTTCATGTTCCTCAGACAAAACAGATACTTTAAGGACAATTACATCTGCTCAATCTTGAGATATAGGACAAGGTTTTTTCAAATGTTCTTGCACTTTGAATGCCAGACTATGAAGTATAAATGCAAGAAAAATGACACTTTACATTCTTCTAAATGTCATAACTCTGACTTCTTGCAGAAAATAAAAATGTTAATTAAAAGGAATTTTTCTATTTTATTTTAAATTTACTTTTCACAACCTTAGCTTGTAAAAGTTAACACATTAAGTACCACAATAGAAAGGCATAAAATATTGCACTGTACCTAGTCTAGATTGCATAAATGGACCAATACATATTCAAGAAAAATAGAATAATCACTAAAATTATATACCTACTGTTTTATACTCTAAAAGAAGATAAAGATTGTTTTTTCAAATATTTGTTTTTGTGCTTTATATTTTTATTATAATAATGTACTTATTTGTGTTCATTGTTTAAGAAAAATGTTAGGAAAGACACATTTTGCATATTTCTCATATTTTATAGGGAAAGAAGTTCAATTTCTATAAGCATTCTATCATAAAAAAAATTTACTGGACCAAGAGAAATTTCCATTCCCACATACTATGCTCTAACTGTTTCCATCACATTTATATGGTGGAGCGTTGCACCAAAGTAACAGTACAGATTTTAATGTGTAGTGTGTGTTGCATATATGCAATACATGGCATTGTTAACAAATACACTAGAGAGAATATACAATCACTAGTGAATGTGGTTTTATTATTTTAAAATGAACAATTTGTTTCACATTCATACAATCCACTTTCACTGTAACATATCTATCTAACTGCGTATCTTAGTAATTATAAACTTTATACTAATTTCTATGATTGATTTGATTTTTTTTTTGCACTTTTCATAAAATATTTTTAAAAAATGGATGGTTAACAATAAAACAAGAAACAAAT
The DNA here is from genome assembly GCF_000671375.1 of Centruroides sculpturatus. NCBI lineage: Eukaryota > Metazoa > Arthropoda > Arachnida > Scorpiones > Buthidae > Centruroides > Centruroides sculpturatus. The sequence continues at coordinate 260,831 of NW_019384997.1, read as the reverse complement.
AAAAGAAACTAATAATTAACAACTTTAGTATAAATATTTTGTTATTCCTTAGTTTCTTAAAGATTAGCTTAACCACTACATAATGATTTATATTTTTTCAATTTTACTTTATGATTAAATAAGTATTTATAAAATATATAAATTTTGAATAAAATGTATTTGATTAAAGAATTTAGATTTATGCATTTAAAATATATTTACAGGTGTTGTTGGCAAATCTTTGAAAGGTCATCCAAGTGTTTTTGTTTCTTCTGATGGTGGACTTACATGGCATCATGTAAGTATATTAATTTCATACAAAAAAATTTAAATTTCCAACACACTAAGTTTTTAAACACAAACATTTTTTGCTTTATTTAAATGCCTTCAGGTGAAATAACAAGGTAGAATTATACTTCAGCTGAGCTTTCATATGTTCTAATATATATATATACTGTAAGGTCTCTTTTTATGCGGATTATTTTTATGCAATTTTGAAGTTGTGTGGTTTGTATTTCATCCAAAAATTTCTTGGACAAGCATACATACAGGCTTGTTTACGAAGCCCTTGTATAGACAGTTTCCAAAAATCGTGGAACGCTCAAAGCTCACTCTGTTTGTTTCGCTGACATACAACGTTTATGGATGTAAAGGACAGCTAGATTTACCTTAATCACTTTAGTTCCTAGCAATTTTTGATATAAATATAATTAAAGATAAAAAATACTTAAAACTGAAAAAAAACGAAAGAGATGCGTTAATTTTGAAGAAAAAGCTTCAAAGTTTAACTTCCTTTGTCTCGCCCTTCTGTGAAATTTAACACCGATGAGTCATTGTTTACACATCTGGATGACCATGAACACAGCTGGAGTTGGATTTCCCGGGGCATTCTCATAGACGTCGTGGGAGGACAAGGGTTTAAAGTAGGGTGAACACTAGCTGGCCATATATTTTTAAATATTTTTTAAAAATTTGGAGACTTAAAAAACATTCCAAAAATTCAAAAAAAAATTTCAAAAATGGCCTTAAGGACTGTGTTTTATGAAATGCTATGTAACCTGTCCGAGTTAACTCGGGCGAGGAACTAAAGTTTCAATTAACTCTTCACATCCAGATGTTAGTGATTTATTTTTAGAGTGAGCTTTTGCAATTCAGGAATTCCCCTTGTATTACTTATCAATAAAATAAATTGAATTAAGTTTGAATACAAGTTTATTTTAAGCTTTTATATGAATTTCTTTCAGATATTCGAAGTAATTTAGTAAGCAGCCTATTTCTTTTAATTTCTGCAAACTTTATTATGCGGTTTTAAGTTAATTTTAACTTGTTGTTTTGGTTTTATGCGATTTTAGAAAATTACGAAACGTATCCCTACTTTTTCAAGGCAAGTAAAGTCTTTTTTTTATGCGAATTTTTTATATGTGCTTTTCTGTAGAACATATCCACCTCATAAAACGAGACCTTATAGTATATATATATATTTATATGTTTACTTAGCTTTGTTTAACCACTCTGATATACTGTTTCATACTTAAACAGAGAATACCATCTCCTCCTCATTTTGTTTGATTTGAAAATCATTTACATTATTAATTTATTTTTGTAAATAAATTTAACTTTATTTAGTAAGCTAATTCAAAATATAATTTAGCGGTTTCACTTGTCTACTAAGCCTTAAAGCCTTAAATCTACTAAGTCCATAAATTATATGACCTTGACTCTGAAAATTATTACCAGTTTTCATTAAAGCGAACTACTTACTGTTTCCCTAGTATTAACACAAGTTGACTATATAGCCATCCTGGTTATTTGTGGTGACTTGAGATGATTTAAGTGTTCACTTAATAGGTCCTTCGTCGCATTCAGTTGGCTGTTGCTTTACCTAGCTGATGCATATGCAGGGTGCATAGGAAAGTCCCTTTAATCGGAAAATTCTTGCGAACAGAAAGAGCTACAGCTATGCAAGTGAGGTAACGATATAGTAAAGCGACTATGCCCGACCCAATGCAAACAACAGCAGCACCCCTAGTGGCAAAATTTGGAAGATAGGCAGTGCAAATCAAAAATGAAAACAGATAGAGTAAACTTTCCAATTAGAAAGTTTTAGAGCATCAATTAATTAGTAGGAAACGATGTGTGGTTCACACAGATAACATAAATTGACGCCTGTATACCCAAAAATGTCCAAAAGTGATGCACGTCATTTTGTGTAAATGTTTGAAATGTATAGCCATAGGTTACAAATGCGCACAATTTAGTGCATAAAATACGTACTTATGTCAATACAGTTTGATAACATCACACAAAAAACAACGGAAAGGTAAACTCACACAGTGATAACAAGTTAATGTCGAGTATGTTTGAAAAGTTTGCCATTGCTCACGATACATGCCATTGTTATCAAACTGTATTGATGTAAGTACGTATTTTATATAATAAGTTGTGTGTATTTCTTCATACATATGGCTATTCCTTTTAAATGTTTACACAAAATGGCGTGCATTGCTTTTGGACATTTTTGGGTATACAGGTATACCTCGAGTTACATCATTCTTGATTATATGTCGTTTGTCAAAAAAATATATGGAAAATAAAAATCAAGTTTAAGTCATTTTATTCGACTTTACATCTGTCACCACAAATATTGAAGTCGTAATATCACTAGAAAAGCTTTAAAGCGCATAAAATCATATAAAAAATACGTACATTTACAGTAAATGTTAATATAATCATTATAAATCCTAGATAACAAAACATGAAAATATCTGTGACTGTGTTGTCGTCTTATTTAGTGGTCTGTAAGTGCTCAATATTGGTGTTTTCCATGGTAGCTCCAATATCTACTGTTTGGCGTCGTTGTCAGCACCACTCGATATTTGTAAATTTAATATAAATTAGTTTTATTTTCTACTGTTGTAAGATAATTTTAATAACTGTATTTGTTAATTAACCTTACAAAATCTTATTTTATAAAGTCTTAAAACAAACCACATTCACAAATAAAGAGTCCGCAATGTACTGTAAACATCACCAAATTGTAAATGTGTACATTTACAAGTATATAATGTACGTACACGAATTCGTAAATTTAGATTACTTTTTTCTGTACTATATTAAAAACCAAAATTTATTTGTTTGTAAGCTTAAAATAGATTCGTATGAACAATATATTATTAAAAATGCATTTATAAATAAAATACAGAACTGGGAATGGCTATTTGTGGTTTAGCCTAGTGACAAGTAAATTTGACTTACGTCACCTCTCCTGGAACGAATTACCGATGTAATGCAAGGTATAGCTGTACAGGCGACAATTTATCTTATCCGTGTGAACCACACATTGTTTCATACTAATTACTTGATGCTCTAAAACTTTCTAATTGGAAAGTTTGCTCTATCTGTTTTCATTTTTGATTTGCACTGCCTATCTTCCAAATTTTGCTACTAGGGGCACTGCTGTTGTTTGCATTAGGTCAGGCGTAGTTGCTTTACTATACCATTACCTCACTTGCATAACTGTAGCTCTCTTCGTTTGCAAGAATTTTTTGGTTAAAGGGACTTTCCTATGCACCCTGTATATATGTGTATATGTAAATATATTAAATAAACATATATATGTTACCGCTAAAGCTCGAAAGCTGTTAATGTGTACATTACCTAGCCAATCTGCAGATTAACTAGGGTGATTTGTTAAAGCTGCGAAAATTGTTCCATTTCTCAAATTACCTAGTTAATGTGCAGAGTATCTAGGTAATCTGCACATTACCTACTAGGCACTCAGTAAAGTGAAAATAAGATCTTTGCTGGAACAACAGCAACATTTCTCTATGCTTAAATTAACATAATGTTATTTATTTAATTTTTTGATATCTAAAGAATCAAGTTAATACAATCAAACAATCAACAAATTAGTTGATTGAATTGATCATCAATTAAAAAAACTGTAATACAAAAATCAAAAGGTTGAAAATATTTTTACAATTAGGGAAATGAATTTGCAAAACATATGATAAAACTGTGCTTACTTATTAGTGAAATCTAAAGATTGGTGACACTTTGAATTACATAGCAATTGTTTTTGCGACAAGCACACCTATTTGTGGTACATTTATATTTGCAGTCACATTTTCTGAAACCCTGCCCAGTACCAAGGGATTGTTTTATTGCTGTTTGACGTAAAGATATTTCTACAGCAGGGGGATCTTCTTTTGTTAAAAATCTCTCTTTGCAAACACTGAATTCAGATTTTGCATACAATTGTTTTAATATACTCATTTTAGTACCAAGTTTACAAAAGCTTCTGTTTTACTAAGAACCCACAGCTAAAATTGAGCGTGCATCAGTTTTTGCTTTGTCTTCTTCGGGTACTTAATTCTCACAGTGATACCTTCATCGACATTTGGGTGCTTTGCATTAGAAACTGCTAACATGTTCTTTGCTTGCTTTTCTAAACATTTCTTGGCTTCATCACACTGTATTTTCTGATCCATATTCTTTTTACAGATGTTGCACAATACATTCTTACCATATCCTTACTCTTTAGGATCTACTTCACCACAAACTGCATGAACAAACATATCACACGATTTACACTTGGGAGCGCTTGATGCTGCTTTTGAGCAAACAATACAGACTATGTCTTGTATAGTGCTCTTTACAGGCTCTGTACAAAACTGTGATGGCAATTCTGTTGAAGTTGAGGGTAACTCAGTTATGACTTCTTCAACTTGCAGAGGTGATTCCTTGGAGATGCAGGGTTACTGCATATTCTTCAATCAATGGTGTAGAAGGCAGTTTAAGATTACTATTGATAAATTCTTGTATTTCTTTAGGTGATTCTGTAGAAGCAGTGGATAAAGGAATGTCATATTGAGTAAGATTTGACTGTGATGCCATAATCACAGTCTCTTGTGAATCTTCTGATTTTTCAAGGTTTTCTTCAGTATTTATCGAATGTAATAAACTTTGTGGTGTAATAGAAGACAATCCCACTTTTGCGGGACAACCAAACATCGCTTTGTATGGACTTCTTTTAATTGCAGAATGATAGGCACAATTCTTCGTGACTTGTACAAATCGTACGCTCTCACTCCACTTGTTAGTTTGGCTATCAGTCATCCAAGTAGTTAGCATGTTTTTAATGTCTTGATTTGCTCGTTCTACACTTCCTTGACTTTGGCTGTGTCTAGGTTTGCCATTAACCATTTTGATTTCTGGCCACAACTGTGTTACACATTCTAAGATTTTATTACAAAATTCATGTCTGTTATCAGAATGCAAAATACTTGGAATGCCAAAAAGGAGAAAAATATCCAGCAAGTTATAGGCTACTTCATCTACCCATTTTGATGTGAGCATCTTTAATACAACAAATTTTGTTAAGTGATCTTGGTATACGAGAAGAAACTTAAACTTTCCATCTGGGTAAGATTGGTAATCGATCTGTCATCTTCTATTGATCCACCTGTCATCTTCTATTGAAATGCAATGAAATAATTGGCTTTACAACAAGCCCTTTTTTCGCACTTTTTTGTTTTTGTTGACAAGGTTTTGTTGACAAGTAAAAACATTTTTATTTAGGCTTGGGTTATGTTTTTATAAAATTTTTTAATTGCTTGATCATTCTGTCTCTTCCACCATGGCCAATTGATAAATGATTCGAATACAATATGTCAAACAATTCTTCGGCGTGGACAAACTTTTCACACTTTCTCGCACATTTGCACATCTCGCACATCTGACAATGGCTGAATGAGTTTTTCACAGCCTTGTACAGTCAACACATCATACCTTTGAATTATTCGATAATCTCGAGATGATTCTTCTTGGAAACTTTTATTCGCTTTACATCTTCAATTATGGAATCATACTTTCGTATGTCATTAAAACACTATTATATTTTGAATCTTTGCTAAAGAGGTTCAAATAATCTTTTCTTCATTTTACTCACTAATTCGGTGCTTGCGTGCACACTAGGAGTTAAATTTATCTACTTTAAAAAAAATCCTGTCAGAAATTCACGCGCTAACAAGCAGAAACGAATTTGAAAACAGAATTAGTTATGCTACGCATTGGCAGCCAATGCAAATTATGAGAAATAAAAACAACTGGCGACGACAAGACATTGGCAAAACCAAATTAAAAGTGGAGGGAGAGAGGAAAGGAAATGAGAGAAACAAACTTTTGAACTTTAACAATACGGAAGCCATTAATGTACAGATTACCTAGGTAAAATGAGGAAAACTCTTGATTCTGCACGTTCACAGATCACCTTAGTTAATCTGGAGATTATCTAGATAATGTACATATTAACAGCTTTCGAGCTTTAGCGGTAACATATATATAAATATTATTAATACATCTAAAAAGACTTAATGTATTAATGATAAAAGTACATTTATAAACTGTGATATTAGGTTTGTGTTGAAAATTGTTTTCTTAATTAAATCAATTATTCAAAGTTATAAAAGTTTTATATATGTGGATTTTAATACAAGTTCAAATTCATATATAATATATATTAAGTATTTTTATTTGTGTTGATTTTGTTTTCAGTACTTCATAATTAAAAATTTTTTCTACGTAAACAAGAATAATTTTAAGTTCAATAATAATGAAAAGTCTTCATTAAATTTTTAATAAAAGATTATTTTTAGGTGCTGTATGGAACATATCTATATAATTTTGGTGATTTTGGAGGTGTATTGCTGGCAGTTCAATATAGCAGCAAAAGTACAAATGAAGTTTTGTAAGTAGAAACAGAGTTACTTTTAATATTTTAATAAATTTATTACAATTTAAATTAAAGTAATTAATATTATGCTTTAGAATGGAATTTATTATTATAAATGTATTTTAAGAAACTTATTATATTTATTGGTAAATATTTTGTATTATAAAAAAAATAATTAAGTAAAAATCAAAATATTCAATTTATTTTAAAAGTAAAAAATAAATAAATAAAAAAAGATACATCATTAGTTAACTGCTTTTTTGGAAAGTTGTATCAATTTTTAGAACAGTTTAAGAATTACAATGGCAGAAGAAAATCTATTTAATATAAAAAAAGATATATAAAAAATGATTGAGTGTGGCATTAGTTCTTTCTCAGTTGTAACAGTAGTTAATGTTGAATGATACTACAGAACATAGCCTTAAGGAGAATTGTGTCAATCAATTGGTATTGTATCAATACTGTGTGGACTTGTTATCCTATGCACAGCATGATTAACTGCTTTTTTAAGTTTCAACTTCCTTAATTATTTTTTTGTATTTTATGCCCCATTCATTTGATTTCATCATAAATTTAAATTTACAAAACATTATTTGTGTTTTAGATGATTAAATGTTTAAAGCAATCAAAAACATTTGTTTACTAAAAACTATTAATGATAAAGGTTATTATAGGAAGCATTTTCTTTGTTTCTCAATTATATTTCTAGTACTTAATACATACATAAAAAAAAGACATCGGCCGTACACGAAATGTTTAGCCAGCAGAAAGAGGGTAAGGAAAAGGGCAGGGGAAGAAGGAGGGAGAGGAGATAGACAATAGATAAAGGTAGGATCCCTGTGAATAGTGTACATATGGCTACAGTACTATGTTGGTGTTGGCGTGCAGTTTTTAGGTTGCAAGGCCATAATTCCCTGAAGGATCTAAAAGAAAACCCGAGTTTAGCAAACACCAGTAATTGAGAGTCGCCACGAATAGCTAAGTGTAGAAGTTAGTGCCAAGTGGCTGTTAATAGGAAGACTTATATCTACTTAATACTAATAAAACTGAATGCAATTGCAAATCTTAATACTACAGTAGAGCATCGATTATCCGATCCCTGATTAACCCTCAGTTAACCGACCGTTCTAGTCAGCAAATTTCAAATGTTTGCTAGTGATGTGGCACTACAATATTTGGCTATGTCTTGGCTACTTTAATATTATTTTTGTTAAATTTTTGCGTGTTTTAGCTGGCAACATGGCTCGACCATTAAAGGGCGGGCAGTATTTAAACGAGACTTAATTTTCTAATTATGCGTGGTTGTTTGTTTTGTGAGCAATAAAATAATTTAAAAATAATTTTTAACAATACGATAGCGATGATTATTATTTTTAAAAAAATTTGTTAGGCTTAACATCAATGAAAATTCAATGCGAAGTTGGTTAATAGCGATATACTAATATACCAATTACATGAGATATACTAATATACTATACTAATAATGTATTTTTTTCATTTTTTTTGGTTATCCGATTTTTCAGTTATCCGACCAACCTGAGTCCCCAATTGAGTCGGATAATGGATGCTCTACTGTACTTAACAGCTAGGCAGACAGTGCGAAAAGCAAATGAACATATGACAAACTAGATGAAATGAACGGACCAACAGAGACAAACGAGCAAGATCCCAAAAAAATTTTTTTTCACTTAAACTAACCTACCATAACTTAGGTTGAACCTAACCAGATGACTAAAGCTAACAAACCCTAATCTAATTTAACCTAACCTATCATAACCTAACTGGAAACCAACCTAAGAGTCCCTAATCTAACTTACAACTAGAACTAACCGAATTTAGATTGAAAAAAAGACAGAAAATAAGAATTAAAATACAAAGTTAAAAGGCAGCTATATACTGACAATTGAAACAAAGCAAGGGAAAGCTAATTGCCATCTGTGTCTCTGTTGTGAATGCTCTCAAGAGCCCCACTAAGGGATATGAATGCGAGTAGATGATGGAACATTGTACGTGTGTGAAAGAGTTGGTGCGTGTTGCAAGACTAGTTGTACCCTTCAAGAATAGCAGCTCTCATTAAGCTATTCCTAATGTGATTGTACGTATTGCAGCAAAAAACTAAGTGAATGGTGTTTGGTCGTCTAGAATACCACAATCGCATTGTGGATTGTTTCCAAGGTTAAATCTATGCAAGTATTGCTTAAAGTTTCCATGTCCTGTAAGTAGCTGAGTCAGAGTGTAACTAGGATAAAAGTGGCAAAGAATTGCAGTAGTGTCAACCTTGGGGATGAAAGTGTAGGTGAGCCTACCAGTGGTGTCATGGTCCCAGCTGTCTTGCCAGAGAATGAAGATTTGCTTCTTGATGTGATTGTTGATGTATTGTACTGTACAAGGTAGGAATATAACTGAAAGTTCTAGTGACTGAAGACTTTTCAGCTTGTTTGGAAAGACAGTCAGCGGTCTCGTTGCCGAGAACCCTTGCATGACCTGGTACCCATTGGAAATCTATTCTAATGTTGTTGTCTAAGTGTCTGAGAATGTGATGTATGAGATGGACGAGTTTTAAGCAGCTATCAAACTTTGCAATCCTGTGTAAAGCTATTCTACTGTCAGAATAAATGCGATAGTGTAAGTAGTGTCTTTTGTCCTTCCTACGCATAATGTGAATTAAGCTCATATAAATAGATAAAGTTACCTGTGCTATTGAGCAGTGTGTACTTAGATGGAAGCAACCGTTGTGAAACTTGTGGCATAAGTCGGAATAAACTACAAAAGCGGCATCCACATCATCATTCATCTTGGAATCGCCAGTGTAAATCCTAAACATGGGATGATCATCTGGATCTTCAAAGTAAACGTCAGGGGCAAGCTGATGGGAGGGGTTGTATTCATAAGTTGGTGGGAGGGTATTTTTGTTGATACTGAATTTTTTTATATCATCAATCAAGGTCAAACTGGGGGGAATCTTGCCTACTCTAATCATATTGTCGACATTCGAGTTGGTGTAATCTCGCCAGGGTAAGGTGATGAGATTTTCCTGCCAAATAATGCGTTTAATTTCTATGTCGATAGGGGTCAATCCTGACATTACCAAAAGGGCACTGTGGGTGTAGCAGTCCTATAAGCCTTACAAATGTGGAGAGCTGCAATTTTTTGAACAGATAACAGTTTTTTTATGGTTATGGACTTTGGCAGCCACATGGTCCCAGACCTGTATGGCATAGAGGAGTGCTGGCTGAATTGCACTCCTGTAAATAAGCTAGTAGCGTTAGGGCCAAGGCCCCATGTGTTCCTAGCAATACTAATGAGGATATTGGCCATCTTTTTAGCTTTGTCTGTGATGTATTTGATGGGCGGTGTGAAGAAGTTAATAACATATAAATATTTAATTTCCATTGTTTGCTTTATTCTAGCACTTAATACACTAAACTTGGCACTATCGTGAATATGAAATAAGAGCGTGCTTAATTTAGGGATCATATTATTATAAGATGATGATTTTTAAAAGAACAGTTCTTGTTAATCTGAATTCAAAACAAAAAGACATTGACTTTAATGCTGATATGACAAAAATTTTTTTGTAATGCATGGCCACGATAATGGATAGCACTTTTGACAATGCAAAATACAATGGTATTAATACTCTATGATAATCTCTAGATAACAATAAATAACAGAAGTGGATAGTGAATAAATTATATGTTGTTAAAGTTGCAGAATATTAATCCTTAAGTAAAATTTAACTAAAATTTTTCAGGTAGTTTAAATCTTCAAAAGTTAATCTATTCTTTTTCTTGTAATAAAAAATTCATATTTAAATTTATATATTTCAGTATAGAGATATATACAGTAGAGCATCGATTATCCAAATACCGATCAACCGAAACATTGATTAACCAAAAGCGTTCCAGTCGGCAAATTCAAATTTCCTCCAGTGCTGTGGTGCTGCAATATTTGGCTGTGTCTTGGGCTATTCAATATTATTTTTATTTTTATTCAATATTATTTTTGTTGGTGTCCGTGTTTTAGCTGGCAGCACTGTCATGACCATGAGAGGGTATGAGTATGTTTGTAAAGTCAAATAAGTTAAATGCGTTAGTAAAAAATCAGTCAAAAAGTAGTAGTCTCATTCAGTACGCATGCTCTGCGGTGTTGAAAACTCTAACAAAGTTTACAACGGAAAGAGTCAGTTTATTTCATTAAGAAAATGGCACTTGACAATATTGATGTTTCTAAATCTACTGGAGTGTTTAAATTGTGAATTAAAAGGTGAAATGATAGAAATAACTCTTCACACGAAGCAGTCTAAGAAAAATTTTTCAGATAGCACTGCACTAGCAACATTCATATCTTCAATTTTAGAAACAGCCATTTAATTATAAACAAATTGGTCGAAAAGTCTAACGAAATAAGAATAACTATGATGTCTTTCTCGTTTAACTCGTTCGATGTTATGAACATACCCGATGAATCAAAATGTTTTTGATACTAGATTAACTTCCGAAATATCATTTTNTTTGTAACCTTTGTTTGTTTTTATTATTATTATTATATCTAAAACAACCACAGAATGTTTTATTCATTGCAATATTGCAACAGTATTTTAAGGCCATTTCAATGTTTATAGAAAACATTGCAATGTGAGAATAAATTAAAGCACAAATAAGATGAAAATAAAATGCAACACAACATACAAGGAATAGGATATACATGTGAAATTCAGCTACTCAGACTGTTTAACTAGTAAGTATTGTGTTGTATTGTATTTTGATCTTAATTGTTTTAATTTTCTTTTGTTTATTTTGATTTATTGTCACATTGCAAATGTTTAAAATTTGTTCAAATTTTCTATAAATGTTTAAACAGCCTTTGATTCAATTGCAACACTTTTGTTTGACTCAATAAGACTTGAAGGATTAATGCAATTGAGAGACAATGATTGTCTGGACAGCTATGAAAGGAAAGAATAATACAAGATTTAAATAATACTTTAGGATTAATAGTTTTGAATTCAATACATGTTTTCTAAATCATGCATACTTTGAACTAAATTGGATACAAAATTAAACATTTGAGGATAAAAGATTGATTATTAATTAAAATAACTCAAAGTCAGACTAAGAATTTTTTTATTGAGAATTTTTTAAAAATAATTATTTGTTAATTATACATTGCTTTTACTGTTTATAACTTTTACTGCAGAATAATTATAGATTAACTCTTGAGACACTAGTTTGAAAGAGATTTGTGTTGCTTTTTGTCAATATTGAATACAGTTAAGCTAATTGAACAATAAATTAACAAAGGAAAAGATCACCCAAAGCAAATGTAAAAAAGAATAAAAGAGGCTTTGTATTTATAAAATATGAACAACAAAAATGGTCCAAATCATCACTGATTAGTGATTTTTATAATTCAAAACAAGCATGAACTAATTTTTTATTTGTGTATGTGCAAAATATGAATAAAAATAAAACTATGGCGTCCAATACAGCCCTGCCACATGTTGCAACAGTCTGCCATCCAGTGACAGTGAAAAGGAAGGTATCAGTCGAGCATTTGGTGGTGTGTCATTTGCATGAGAAAATTCTGTTTCCAGCAAAGCGCAATTATGTCTGACCTGTTTGACGTGCAAAGAGGCATGGTTATTGGAGCTTGTCTCGCTGGAGCAGTCGTGTTTAGAACAGCCAACCTTATGGGTGTTTCAAGGTCCACTGTGTCAAGGGTTATGACAGCCTACACAAAACTGGGAAAGGTGTCCTCTGCGAAGCAGAACAGTGGGCGAAAGTCAAAATTGACCGACCAGGATAGACAAGCGTTGAAGAGGCTAGTCTCCCGAAAACATAAGACTACACTGCAGTAGATAACCTCTGAGATGAACATCCATCTCCAGAACCCTATATCCATCAAAACTATTCAACGGAAGCTGCATGCTGCAAGCATTCATGGCCAAATAGCCATCTCAAAGCCATTTGTGTTGCCGCAGAATGCTTTGAAGCAATGACAGTGGTGCTGAGACCACCGAAACTGGACACAACAGCAATGGTAACAGGTCATCTGGTTTGACGAATCATCATTTACATTATTTCAGACCACCAGACGTGTTCATTTGGCGAACACCAGCAGAGGCATTTCATATTGACTGTCTGCATGGGGGCTCTGTGATGCTGTGGGGAGCGTTATCGTGGCGTGGCTTGGGGCCACTCATAGTCCTGAGGGAGAAGGTCAGAGGCAAGCATTATCGTGGTATTCTCGCAGATCATTTACACCCTATGCTTCATATTCTGTTTCCTGGAGAACGTCCTCTATTCCAAGATGATAGCGCCCCTGTACACACGGTTCACTGTGTTTAAACATGGTTGGATGAGCATAATGATGAAGTGGAACATCTCACATGGTGTCCTCAGTTCCCCAGTCTCAACATCATTGAGCCTGTGTGGGGTTTTTTTAGAGAACAAAGTCCATTTCCTCCTCCATGCACACTACCCGAACTTGAGACCATTCTACAGGAAGAATGGCTGTGAATTCCCTTAAACTTTCTGCATGGCCTTTATTTCTCAATTCCACGTCAGATACAAGCTGTAATTCAGGCCAATGGTGGCCCAATTCCCTACTAATAAATATTTTGCATTCTTTCACAGGTGTTCCTATTATTTTGTCCTATACCTGTATATCGTTTATATAAAAAATATCTTGTATACAAAAGAAGACAATTACAGGTTTATTGTATCATTTGTAAATATTGCATTTTTTGCCTTCTTTTACTTATCCAAAAAATAGAGATGTATTTTAGAATTGATGTATTACATTTTCAGTTCATAACAGTAATCATGAATTGTTGCAAGTAAACCATCTATTATTGATGAATTATTCATTAATAATAAATGTTTTCAACTATTTCTTAATGTTTGCCAACACCATAAATATACAAAACATACATAAAACTGTAATCAGTAAAAGAGTGAAGTTTATTCAGTATTAAACCCTTTTTTGAGACTGTGCTATTTCATCATTGGATCCTACAGATCTTTATCTATTGAGAGTCAATATCCTTTACAATTGAGTTTAAGATTTTAAACTTTATTAAGCCCTTTTTAAAATGCATGAGAAGGCATTTGGATAAGGGACTCAATTAGTGTAATGTGGAGGATCTTAACTGTTACTGGTCTTGTCATGTGTTTAGTTTGTCATTAGCAAGATATAGTTTTGTAACCTTTGTTTGTTTTTATTATTATTATTATATCTAAAACAACCACAGAATGTTTTATTCATTGCAATATTGCAACAGTATTTTAAGGCCATTTCAATGTTTATAGAAAACATTGCAATGTGAGAATAAATTAAAGCACAAATAAGATGAAAATAAAATGCAACACAACATACAAGGAATAGGATATACATGTGAAATTCAGCTACTCAGACTGTTTAACTAGTAAGTATTGTGTTGTATTGTATTTTGATCTTAATTGTTTTAATTTTCTTTTGTTTATTTTGATTTATTGTCACATTGCAAATGTTTAAAATTTGTTCAAATTTTCTATAAATGTTTAAACAGCCTTTGATTCAATTGCAACACTTTTGTTTGACTCAATAAGACTTGAAGGATTAATGCAATTGAGAGACAATGATTGTCTGGACAACTATGAAAGGAAAGAATAATACAAGATTTAAATAATACTTTAGGATTAATAGTTTTGAATTCAATACATGTTTTCTAAATCATGCATACTTTGAACTAAATTGGATACAAAATTAAACATTTGAGGATAAAAGATTGATTATTAATTAAAATAACTCAAAGTCAGACTAAGAATTTTTTTATTGAGAATTTTTTAAAAATAATTATTTGTTAATTATACATTGCTTTTACTGTTTATAACTTTTACTGCAGAATAATTATAGATTAACTCTTGAGACACTAGTTTGAAAGAGATTTGTGTTGCTTTTTGTCAATATTGAATACAGTTAAGCTAATTGAACAATAAATTAACAAAGGAAAAGATCACCCAAAGCAAATGTAAAAAAGAATAAAAGAGGCTTTGTATTTATAAAATATGAACAACAAAAATGGTCCAAATCATCACTGATTAGTGATTTTTATAATTCAAAACAAGCATGAACTAATTTTTTATTTGTGTATGTGCAAAATATGAATAAAAATAAAACTATGGCAATAATCTATTGTTTGCAGTTTAGAAATCTTATACTATACTTTAAAGTTTATATTTAATTAAATATTTAATATAAGCTGTTTTTTGATTTGTGAATTACATTTAAGTATTTTTTTTCTTCAGTAGTCAGAAATTCTGGATTAATTCGGTGAAAACACCTTTTTCTTTTCTTGTGCTTTCATACATTTACATTCTTTATCATCATTTTTTTTTTACATTACAAAATGATTTATTCAATTTGGTTCACCAATGTCTAAAAGCTGGGAGTAATAACATTAAATACACAGTCCAGTCACATTAATGTGACCACCTGTCAAAAGCCAGCAAGGACAGATATGTACTTCTGTTGATCCATCATGCCTTCCACAATGATGAGTGCACCTGGAGAATGCCATAAAAACATTCCCCAGACCCTAATGCTCCTTCCTCCAGCTTGGACCCTTGCGGCAATTGTTGCGGGGTATTTGCTTTCAGATGCCTCATGCTGTATACACCAACATCCATCTGTTTGATGGAGCATAAAACGTGATTCATTGGAAAAAGCCACCTGTCGCCACTCAGTGGACATCCAGTTGCCATACTGGCGTGCAAATTCCAGCCTTTATTGCTGATGAACAGGAGTCAGCATAGGCGCTTTAACCAGGCATCTGCTGCAGAAGCCCATATGCAGCAGATGCCAACAACGTTTACTGAACTGTCGTTGAGGAGACACTTTTGGTAGCTCCTTGGTTCATCTGGGTGGTCAGTTAATCAACAGTTGCGTGTCTGTTTGCCCGAACACATCTCCGCCGCCGTCATTCGCCTCTGTCGTCTATGGCCCATGGTGCACCACATTTGCCGCATCGCTGATTTTGGATAGTGCCATTTTGCCATGCACAGTATACTTTTACCACAGTGGCATGCGAACAGTTTACAAAATTAGTCATTTCGGAAATACTTCCACCCTTGGTTCGGAAGCCGATGATTATGCTCTTTTGGACATTGGATAAATCACGTCGTACATCCATTACACCAACGATTGCAATGTGTTTCGCTTACCTCAGATACCCTTCATATACTCTCCACTGCAATGTGTTGCTACCTGCCACCTGTGATTAGTTATTTCATATTGATGTCGACAGTAAGGGGTGGTCACATTAATGTGACTGGACTGTGTATAATGCTGAAGTTTCTCCAAAGTTCATTTATACCTCATTCAAAGTTATTCAATTCACATCTTTGCAACAAAGTTTAAACCAAGGCTTAACAATCCCATGGATAGATGTTGTTTTCACTCTAAACCAGATCTAACAAAAACGTTGTCTCTGCAATCAGCTCTAAATGTATGACAATATCATTTATTTTGAAAAATAACTAAAAATATTGGAGACAAGAGTATAGTTTTTTACAGTTTATGTACAACTAAATGATCTAAAACTTTATTTTTAAATCCAAAAATATATTTATTTAATATTTAAGTTATAAAATAAAATTTATTTTTAAAAAATTATTAATAAATTAATAAAATACATCTAAAATTTCAAATATGTTTTAATTACTATATAATGAAAATTATTTTTAATTAATGTTTTAGATGTAAAAACATATTGTAAAATTTAAAAGGTCATTAAGTAATTTTAAGCATATTATTGTAGTTATGTTAGTAAATTTATTAGTTTAAAAATTTTATTATTCTGTTTACAAATATTTTTATTTAGAATATGAATGTAAATCAGAAGATTATAAATACTGGAGTCCACATGGTCCCAATAAAACGTGCCTTCTTGGGCGTAGAGAAGTTTATCACAGGCGTATCTCTCGTATTCATTGTTATAATGGAAAAGATTATAAACGTCCAGTTGTAACTGAGAATTGTCCATGTGCAATTGATGATTTTGAATGGTATGCAATTTTAATACTATCTTCAAAAAAATTTGTAACATTTTATTTTACATAATTAGTGAATTGATAATATCCAAAGTATAATCATGTTATAAATTCTGTGTCCTTTCAATAAAAGGATTTAAGTTTTGATGTTAGTTGTTTATTAACAAAATTGGTCACTAAGTTATTGTATGTACTGTATATTTCATTCCAAAAGTTACTCACATTAACAAAAATGTTCAGCTTTCATTTATTAGCTATATAGGATTTTATTGTCTGTTTCAGTGTTTCTCAATCAAATGTTATGATCCAAATATTTGTAAATTATATTAATAAATAATGATGGAGTTTTTTAGTGAGTTATTTCATCTTATAAGATGAAATAACTCACTAAATAATAATCACTTTTTTATGATATATAAAAATTGTTAAATATGATTGAAAATTCTTTATAGAGAATTTACAGCTATATTTTCAAATTATGTCTAATAATTTTTATACTACTGGTTGAATTTTAATTTCCAAAAAAATCCTAGAGATATTCTTAATTTAAGATTCCTTAATTTCAGTTTATAATTATTTAATATGCTAATTTTGAGATGAGATTTTAAAATATTGTATTTTAATTACATAATATTTTAGTGATTATGGATTTAAAGAAGATCGTTATATTGGACATTGCATAAGAGATAATGATAGTGAAATTGATCCATACTCCATTCCACAAGATTGTAAGCCAGGTGGATTTTACAACAGAACTAAAGGGTTTGTAATTACTTATTTACAACTTACTTATTTTTTATTTTAAAATATTTTATTTTTAACTGATGCATATTTTAAAAGCTATCGGAAGGTGTCTGGTGATACATGTGTGGGAGGTGAAGATTATCGATATAATCCTGAACTCATGTCTTGTCCATTAAAAGGTAAAAGTTCTGATTAATAATTATTTCATTGCAGTTAATTTTTATTATGATGATATAGACAATTTGAATATTCAAAAATTTTTAAGCAGTTTGTTCAAAAGCTGATATTATTATGCAAACTTATTTAATAATAATTAATCTTAAAAATGTACTTAAATTTTAATTTTTAATTTTCAAAAATTAGAATTTTTTTAAAATTTTTGTAAAAAGGAAAATTTATACTTTTATGATGATTGAATCTTTACAAGTCTGTAGCTTTATATATTAATATGTTGTCCTCACTGACATGAAATATTTAGTGAAAGCAGAGTTATTACAAAAAAATAAATGGTTCTTTGGAAAGAAGATACCCAAAATATGTTTCTGAAATATTAAAAAATATCTGAAATATTAAAAAAATCAGATATTTTATGTTTTATGATATGTCAAAATTTAATGGTAAATATTTAAAAAATAAAATAAAAACAAAATATTTTTTTTTATTAAACTATTTTGATATGTACATCAAATAGTTGGAAATAATGTATAAAGCACAAATTATTTCCAAAAATTGTAATACATTACAAAAATGTGCAAAGAACATTATGAAGTAATACAAAACACAAGGGTTGGATTGCCAAAGCTGGTTAAGTGTGAAGTTCCTAGTTTTATATATATATATATATATATATATATAATTATATTGATGAGAAAATTTTATAGAATAATAATTTTTATTTAAAAGTTTATTATAAAAAAATTATAACATTAAATAAATATTATTTGATTTTAAAGTTATAAAAAATTATTTTGACATTTTATCTACTTATTTAACAATATATTTTTCCTGCTCTTTCTTATTGTAATTGAAAAGCATTAGATCACTTTAAACAATTTAAGCAACTATTTATTGTGACATCGTAACAATGCTATGCTGCAATTTTTAATTTATTTAATTTAAAATATATGCTCTCCACCTCAAATTAGTACTGTAGTGTATTGCCCCTGTACATCATACTATTCTTTAACAATAGTGTTGTGCCAGTCATCTATTAACTGCTTTCAAGGGAAAAGTTTTGAATTGAAATAATGTGACTTCTGAATAATTGTTTAATTATTATGCCTTTTTGTCCTTTTTTACACTATTTATAATTTGTGTCAGGTGAACTTAATAAAGAACATTATTTTTAAACTGTAAGACTAAATATCTGCATCCATAAGTCCTGTTAATATATAGAATGTACTAGTATACAAAATAAATTATAAATGTGACTTCTGGTTTACATCGGAAGTTTATATATAGTTAGGGCCTCCTGTCCCTAAAGTTTTCATATTTAGTCTTGTCTTTTGTCTATCTAACTTTGTTCTCGAGATTAAGGAAAAACAGATGGATCAATGGTAGTGGGAATTTATAGGTCTACAATTTTTTCAAATTGCAGCTCAATAATGATGTAGATCAGCAGTTTCCAAAGTGTGTGCCGCAGCTTCCTCACAGGGGCATCACGAAATGTTATAAAATTTTTATAATGTTAGAATTTAATGTATCATATTTGTTAGATTTGACATAGGGCGTCTTTGGAAAATCTGCATTTAGCAAGGAATCAAAAAAAGTTTGGGAACCACTGATGTAGATGATAGTGATTTTTTATTATTATTGTATGGTAATGTGACTCATAGCAGTGAGAGTTGTTGTTATATGATTATTCACAGATTCTAAATGAATAACTTCATTTATATCATTATACCTTTTAACAATGATAAAAATATTATGTAAGAAAGAAGAAATTACATTACATTAATGTTTATGCAATAAATAAGTTTGATTTGTTTAACAACAACCAAGACACAGCATTTTCATGCTATATCTTGGTTTTTTTCAGATGTTAATGTGGATATTAACATTACTGTGTTAATGATCCACATCAAACACAACAAATCAATTTTGTGTTAGCATCAAATGTTATCTTATCATTTGCTCTTTGTTGATTCAATAAATGTATCTTTGTGTCTCTTACCTCATGTTTAGTGGACACCTTTTGTTCTGATTTACTTATGTAGGCAATAGCTACAATTTTGAAAATACTTCTGATTTAAATAAAATATTAGTTCCTCCCTCATTATATTAATTTTTATTTATTGTTTGAAGAATACAGTTGTTATTTTTATATGTAAAGGGATAAGCATAAAAAAAATCACACATATCCAATCAGAATCAATTCATTTATGACACATGATATGTATTCTAATAATCATGTAAATCTAACATTGCACTCCGGCAAACTGAAATTGCCACCATTATTTCTCTCTCACTTCAAAAATTTAAGTGGGGTGAGGATTTCAAGTATAGTAGGTCCTCAGTTTAATGGGATTAATTGCAGGAAAAGGTATCTGTTATTGCCAAAAGTTCATTAAATTGAGTGTGTTTTAAAATATACATTAACCTATCATATGTTGAAATTTTTCTCCATTGCGTATGGCCGCCATACGCAATGGAGAAAAATTTGTCGGTATTAAGCCTAACCAAAAAAAATTTTTTTTTGTTTAAATAACAATTGTGGCTATTATATCATTAAATTTTTTTTTTTTATTTTGCACAAACAAAATGAATATATTGAAAAATATAAAAACAAAATAAAATATATTTTTGAAAGTTTGTTTTAATATAAAAATTATGATGTGTGGCAACATTTAGTATAAAAAATGTTTTGATGCAGAAATGAGTATATTCGGGGTCAACGGGTTAGGTCAAATGAGGTCAATGCAAAAATACTCTGGAACAACACGGGACAGATTAATAATAAACTTAGTGTATAATAATAAAAAGTTTCTAAATTTTCTCTTTAGGACTGAAATTTTTTGTTTATTATATATGAAGTTTGTTAAATTGAGAATCTACTGAACTTACAGCACATTTTGATTTTAAAAGGTTGTCATAATCTGCATATATTATGATAGTAGCTATATATGTATTAAATACTTTCTTAATTACTTTGTGTTTATAGTTGTTTGAAATGACAATTATTCCTATTCTGGATGATGATAATGACAGTACATCCAGTTCTGTTACAGTGCAGTTTATTTTACCTTTTAAAATTTATTTTGTAATTTTTTAATTAAAATTTTTACACTGTATATTTATCATAAATATCTGTCTTCACATAGCTGATGAAAACAATTAATTTAAAATAATTTTGTTTTATTAACATATATTGTTTCTTAAATATATTTATATATATTTAATTGTAACAAAAACAAATCAAAATTACATTGCAGCATAAATGGAATTTAATACAGGCTATATAATAATGTATATATTAGATTGTGTTATGTGCTTATAATATATAATTAAATAAATAAATTAATTAATATTTTGAACAATTTTTATAGCACAGAATATTTACGATTAACTGCATTTTAATTTTTTTATTTTATAGAAGAACCAGAATTCTTAATTATAGCAGCTCATCAAGAAATAAAACGAATGGCATTAAATACAGAAGAAAATCATCTAGAAGCATTACCAATTCCATCTTTAAAGAATGTTGTAGCTGTTGAATATGATTATCATAATAATTGTGTCTATTGGGCAGATTTTGATGAAAATAAGTTAATGGTAATTAATTTTTATATAAAGTATATTATGATATAGCAGAAGTATTATAACTTCTTAAATTTTTTGTTGACAGAGAAATTAATTTTATTTATTAATATTTACATTATTTTCTTCATATTTCGTGGTGATAGAATTTCTCTGAAATTACAGAATGTTAGTTGTTGAACAGTTTTTAAATAAGTAAATGAAAATATATGTAGTTAATATAAGTTTTATTTATTACATTATATTTTTAATTTAAATTTTATTTATATTTATTAAATTAATTTGTGATCACTTGCATTTATTTTTAACACATGTGTGAGGTGCTGGACAGATCTGAACCCACAGTAAAATTTGCATTAAAATTATTTTTGAAAACATGATGCAAACTTTTAAACAATAGAAGAATGTAAGTCCTAAGATTGATTATTTCCAGTTAAGGATTCAAGTCGATTTCTCACAACTAAACTTTTTTGTTGTTTCATTCACTCATTTTATAAATAATAGAAGTTTATTAACCACTTGCTGCACGAATGTTTTTAAAGGAATTTTTAATTAAACATAAAAAATACTTGAAGAAAACGAAAGAAATGTGTTAATTTTGAAGAAAAAGCTTCAAACTTTATTTTCCATTGTCTCGCCTTTCTGCAAAATTTGACACCGATGAGTCATTGTTTACACAGCTGGATGACCTTGAAAACAGCTGGTGTCATATTTCCCGGGACATTCTCATAGACGTCTCAGGAGGAGAAGGGTTTAAAGTAGGGTGAATACTAGCTAGACCTATATTTTTAAATATTTTTAANTTAAAAAAATTAAAAAACTATTGGAGGTCGTTTTTGACATCAGAAAGCAGCTTTAAATAACTTTACCGAAGTCAAATCCGTGCACTACAACTTTAGAACGATTAATTAATTTTGATAAAAAAATCCCATTAAAAAACAATTAAGCCTTAATCGAGCCTTATCAAAGGCTAATTAAAATCGCGATAAAATTTTTTTGTGCAGGTAAAAATTTTTGAAAAAATTTGGAGACTTAAAAAACATTCCAAAAATCAAAAACAAATTTTGGGGGGCAAAAAGGATTGCATTTTCTGTAACGCTATGCAACATGCCCAAGTTAACTTGGGACTGGGCGTTACAAGTTTATAAAGTTCTTGAAAAAATTTTATAATGTTGAAGTAGGATGATTTTGTATTAAATTAAAGTTTGTACTTGGGCATGTCACTGAAGATAAGTTTTAGACAGGATGTTTTCAAGGAAAAAAAGATAAAAAGATCTTGTAGTAAGCTGAAATTATTTTTATTTATTTGTGATTTTTATAAATAACTGAAAATGAAATCATACCTTTTATTAAATTTTTACTTTTTTTAATTAAAATATTTTTTATGTGGTTTTTATTATAATAATTATTAATGTTTTTAGAGATTATGTTTGGATGGAAAAAGTGAACCTGAAGTTTTATTACATTTTATCAAATTAGCAGTGGAAGGTTTAGCACTGGATTGGATCAGCTATAATTTATATTTTGTTGATGGATTTGCACCAGCTGTGAAAATAATAAATGTTAATAATTCATTTTCAACTCTTCATAGAACTATATTAAATGCAACATTTGTTGATAAACCTAGAGGAATTGCAGTTCATCCTCATAGAGGGTAAGATTATCATTGTATCTTTTAAGTATTTCTTAAATGTCAGCAAATTGCTGTTCAATAAAATGTTGAATATCATTTTGCTTACTGAATAATACATTTATAATGTAACAAAATGTGTACATAACTATTTAAGAAAGTAAAGCCTGTGTAGATAGAATTACACAGTATTGAATTGTTGTTTCCATTTTGGACAGATTTTAGTTTTTTTTTTAGACTTTAAACTATACCAGATAAATGTTCATTACAATTATTTTTTAATAGTACTTTTCACTTTAACATGTGCAAAAACTTACTGCTAAGTTTAATTCAAACTGATTTCAACTAAAGATGGTAGTATTCAAATGCAACAATTGAGAACTATTCAATTGCAAAAAGTCTTTGTCTTAGATTTAGATATTTAAATACTTCTAAGTTATAATCTTTATGAGTTGAATTTGATCACATTTCAATAATACAAAGACCCAAGTCATTCTGTGATCCTACTTTTCAAGGAATTTCAATATTTAATTAATCATTAACTTCAATCTCTTTAATTATCAATATGCTAATCAACTTGTTCTCACATATATGAATATCTAATACCAAATAAGACAACAGTTGGATGGCTGAGTGGTATGTCAGCTATTGTTCTGGAAGACCTAAACAAATCCATATAGGTCAAAAAACCTTGGAATTCTTTGGGGGTGGTCCATACCAGATATGTTGGGCTCTGTCCCTCATCACCCAGCTGCAAATTGTGGGCCTGGTGAAACCCATGATGGGTTTGATTAAAAGACCATCTTAGTGCACACAGAATAAAAAGATGAAAAAAATCCTTACAAGAGAAACTGGCAGCATGTATAAGCTTATTTTCATTGTTTTCATGTATTATGTTTGTTGTTTGTTTTCAGAAACTCATTCCAGTTCTTGAAAGTTTTCTATTTTCAAAAATATTTGATTTTGCATCTGGTTAATTGTATCTTTACATAAATATATAAAGAAAGAATTCAATTATTTTCTATATTAGATACATAAATGAGGATTTTATTTCTTCAAATAATAAAATTCTCATTTAAAACACCACTATGTAAGCTGAATCTAATTTAGCTTGAACAACACCTTAAATACTCTTTCCAGCAACACTTTAATTTTAATTTATTTAAGTTTAACTTTAAGTTCTAATTGACATTCTAACAGATTTTTAAAACAAATTTTAAAAAGATTTAACACAGGAATGCACAACCTTTTCTGAAGAAGGGTCAGGTTAAGATTAAGTTTACTGATTAGGGGGCCAGACCATTTGTTGAGAACAAATCTAAGTCTAATTACTTTAGCCTCATTGTTGAGAACAAATCTAAGTCTAATTACTTTAGCCTCATTGTTAAGAACAAATCTAAGTCTAATTAATTTAGCCGCGTGGGCAGTGCTGACAATCACAGGAAGTTTATGGCTTGATATGGTTTGAATTAATTATTAAATCCAAAAATTTTTAGTGCAGTCAGCTTCCTTTTAGTCTTATGACTCTATTTCAACTAATAATTTTCTTGGTCCAATGTAATACAGTAGAGCGTCGTTTATCCGAATCAATTGGGGAATGGGTTGTTTGGATAACCGATTATGTACAAAAAAATATAATAACCTATCCCATGTCTATCCCATGTTGAAATTTTTCTCCGTTGTGTATCGCTTTGCGTTGAATTTTTGTCAATGTTTAGCCTAACGTAAACTTTTTTAAATAATAATCATGGCTATTGTATCATTAAAAATATTTCTTTATTTTTTACAAACAAAATAAATACATTGAAAAATATAAAAACCAAAAAAATATACTTTAGAAGTTGATCTAATATCAAAAATGTTCGATTCAGCACAACACACAGTGCTCAGAAAAACACCACACAAAAATGCCAGTGCTGCCAGCTAAAAAAAACACCAAGAAAAAAAATATTGGAGTAGCCCAAGATATAGCCAAAGATTGCAGTGCCACAGCACTAGTGAAAATTTAAATTTGCCGACTGGAATGCTTTCAGTTAACTGATGTTTCAGGTAATCGGCTTTCGGATAAATGATGCTCTACTGTAATTAAAAATTTTGGTGCAAAAATTTTTTTTCTATTTTTGGCTTATGGAGAGACAATGTTGTAAATTATTGGTTGTTATAGCTTTTGTGCATTTCTTTTTGAACTCTGATTGATTTTTTTTCTAGTTTGAATGACATTAAAGTGTCTTTTCGGAAAAGATTGATTCAAATTTCTCAGGAAGTACCTTTTCGACTATACCAATCAGAATCTAGAATGTAAACAAATGCTAAAAAATAGTTATTTTCATGGTTTTTCAAAAAAACCATGCTATTTGCACTTATTTTTATGTTATTTGATGCTATTTAGACGAATAAGCAAGTTTCCCAAAGCATAAAATTGAAAATTTTCCACCAAAATAGAACTTCCTGATAACATTGAAAATAACATTTTAACTTCACTTATTCTATTTTATTCTTCGAAAAATCGTTATAATATTATGTTAGACTTAAAATATTTGATATCTAAACCAGAAAGTGTGTTAGCTAGAAATAGACAAACTTCAACTGCTCTCATTTTCTCAATAAAAGATGACATTAATCTAAATGTTTTTTAGCTTTTAGAAATTTTGAAACAGAAGAAATACTATACAGTTTAAGGAATGAAAATGCAACATAGATCAATTAAACAGATTTAAAGATATCGTGCATCTTATCTCTAGCTTGAACACTTTAAAGATATTATGTTCTTTGTTTGAATCTATTTAATATATATAAATAAATTAGATCAACTTCTTTAGAATATATCAGAAGATGAGATGTGAAAAATATTAAAAAACATTTAATAAACAGAATAAATTGTATTACAACAACTCCTTAAACTATATAGCATTTCTTTTTTTGAAGATTTCTAAGGAAAAATGGAGTTGGTTGTAACAAGACAGATGTTATTGTATTTAGAGAAAATATTAAAATAATTCAGTAAGGAACAGTTATTTAAAAGAGTGCTCAATTGTCATTTTTGTTAAATGTAATATTCTTAATATTGAGAATTAAGGTTTGTAGATTAATAATTTTAATTAATTATTTTCTTTATAAAACAGATGTATTATTATTTTTTTATTAACATAAAAAATTTCATACTAAATTAATATCTCTTTTTAGGTATTTATTTTTGACAGACTGGAGTGATAAAACACCTAAAATTGCAAGATCATACCTAGATGGATCTCATTTTGTTACTTTAATTAATTCTTCAGTAGTAGCTTGGCCAAATGGAATTACTATTGATTATCAACAAGAAAGAATATTTTGGGCAGATTCCAAAAAAGATTATATTGCATCCTCTGATTTTGATGGTCTTAACATCAGATTTGTGTTACAAGGAGATTCAGTCATTCCTCATGCATTTGCAATAGCAGTTTATAAGGTAAAACATGCTTAAATCTTCAAATTATACATATACAGTAAAACCTCTTTAAGACAACCATCCAAAAACTTATGAAAGCTGGTCATCTCAAAGGGGGATGACAAAAATAAGCTTACAGAATAATGTACAATACATAATACTGTGAGAATATGGACGAGGGTCCAGGCCCTCTAATCGTCAGATCTGTTAGACCTGCTTACCTTGTCACTGGATGGTTTAAATTTTTTCAGAACCCGAGTGGTAAGATTCTGTGTGGGTTGTGCATAAGGAATAAATACTCGACTACGAAAGTCAGGAATATAAAAATCAACAATTTAATCACAGAAGACCAGAATAACAAGGACAAATAATAGATTAACAACACAAAACATATGTCTACTCTATGACGATAATCAGTATGAGAGAGTTTACAATAAAATCATATTACCTTGATGTACATGACTCGAATAGTTGGTGGTTGCTGGCTAGAAGTGCCCAGGTCCAAATTCAAGGAGAGACTGTATGTGGCATGTTCTATCTGAGGGGGAACTGCTTCTCTATGGCAACTACTCCTGTCGTAGACTGCCCCGAGTGTATAAAAACTTGCCCTTTTATTTCCGATTATGACCTCATCTTTTTCCCAAAAATGTCGTGTCATCTGCACAGGTGGTGTGCAAAATTCTAAGATATGAGGTGTGGAGGAAGGAAGCAAAACATCCTCGGTTCTTGTAAAATGTAGTGTAATAGAGTAGTTTTTCAGGATGTTGAAGTTTTTATAACCTTTTTTGGTTATATTAACTTTATTCTAAATTTTATCAAATTTCCCTTTTTAATTGTAGTTAAATTAAATTATTTATTTAAGTTGTTTGAGGTAAAAATTATATAAATCCATTTAAGAATACCTTCAGATTATCACAATACTGTGTCTAATAGTAATACATAGTATATATAGTATTCTAGTTTAACACTACACACACTACTGTGTAAGCAATAGTAAGCAATACAGCAAAAACTTTTAAAATCCTATGTATTGATTAACACTTTACTGCAAGAAAATTTATTTCATAATATATCACATGTAATTCTGTTTACTTACTTGAAAATGTAATACATAGTCTTAAATGTTTGTTTTATCATTCTGAAATGGACATTTGTGTTCTGTTTTAACTTTTTTGATATTTCTTTTCTATTTGGTTAAACAAATTCAAAAAATTTCCGAATTTTACCCAGATCTGTTGTCGTCAATTACCATTTTAACTTTCCCCAATAATGAAAATTAATTCATTGGCATTGTTATATTATTTAATTTAATAATAATAAATAGAATAATAGAATAAAGCTGGGAATAAATTGTTGAGGATATTAACAGAAAATTATGTATGTTCTCCACAATAGGACTGAATAAGAGAAAATAAGGACATTGAAGTTTGAAAAAATGTTGAATTTTTACATCTAACACAACAGTGCAATTGACATGTACAATGCCTAACATTATACATGCTCATGACCTCAGTTTTATCATCCCATCAAGTGATGATGAAACCGATCATCTCAAAGAAAGTATTTCAGACAAAGGATTATTAGAGCCCAGATAATTATTGGTTGAGTAAAGGAGTGGTCAGTTTAAGGAGAATTAAAAACAATGAATTCTATGGAATGAAAAATCTGGAGAGGTTTTACTGTATTTATTTAAATATCTTATTTTTTTACATGAATAAAAGAATTCTTTCATCGTTTTATCAAGTTTTCCTTAACATTTTCAGAATAAATCAACAAGTAGAATTTTAGATAATAGTGTGTACTTTGGATCATTACCAAAGTACACAATTATCTTAAATTAATGAATATTTAAGTATGTTATACTTAATTATTCATTAATTAAGATTTTTACTAACCAACACCAATTTTTTATTACGATAATAGTGTGTACTTTGGATCATTACCAAAGTTCACAATTATCTTAAATTAATGAATATTTAAGTATGTTATACTTAATTATTCATTAATTAAGATTTTTACTAACCAACACCAATTTTTTATTACAAGTACTTCTGGCATTTTGAAAAGGTCAAAAGTACTCATTAAATTATAAAATTAGTGCTGGTTAGTATGGATTTTCATTATTTGATATCAGTATCCAACTTGTGACTTGTGTTGAATTGCACTTTGATTCATTTTGATATATATGTCTATAAATTTTGTTACATTAGGCATTCTTAACATATAAATAGTGTCATTGAAAATCTATTTATTTGTGTCCAGCTAGTAAATATGTTTT
This sequence comes from Centruroides sculpturatus, assembly GCF_000671375.1. Taxonomy (NCBI): domain Eukaryota; kingdom Metazoa; phylum Arthropoda; class Arachnida; order Scorpiones; family Buthidae; genus Centruroides; species Centruroides sculpturatus. Next base: position 232,250 of record NW_019384997.1, on the reverse strand, counting down.
AATATTATCAAGCATTAATATTTTACTAGTCTAACTTGTTGATATACAGTGAAACTTCTATATTCGATATTCGTCACATTTTGATGACTTTTATTTTTCTGTATTTGTCACCATTTCCAACACTGGAGTGGCACTGCAATCGCATACCTCTGCCGATCAGCCAGCTGTAGTTAATAAGTCTGCTCTTTGCAGTTGTTTTTGTATGTGTTGTTGAGTTATTGAAAAATCATCAATACAAGAAACCAAGTTCTAATCGTTCCAAAGTGGCAACCAAATGTTGCTATAGTCAACCAAAATACAAATACATTCAATGATAATTTAATTGCCTACTTCAGAAAAGTTTTAAAAAGCAGACAAAAAAACACAACACTGGACAAGTTCTTTATTAAATCAGTGCTACTTTTGATTTATATAAACTATGATAATTTGAGGTTTTCAAGTTGCCCTTTACAGGTTTTATGTCAGATATGGCACAAGCAGTAACCAGGCAATGTCCTCACCTTTAAATAGTGATGTGTCTCAGTGAAAAGTTTACTGTCATATAGAAACAGATGGAAAATGATTTGCTCAAAAACAAAACATTTTTAACAACAAAAATGTTTTATTAACTGTCTAGGTTTTGAGTTTAGCACTAAGACATTTTCTCCTCCATAAAATGTGGATCTTATAGTGGATTATCATTTCCTTCTTTCTACTTTTTGTAGACTAGGCTTGTTGATTATAATTTTGTCTGTGTTTATTTGAACCATGAAGATGTTAATACTTAGATGTACCCCTTTTACAGCAGGGTTATAGCTATCTCACAGTAAGAGTTAAAGATGGAACTTCATAATAATATTTTTTCCATAAATAAAATATCACTTTAAATACAATTTTTTAATATTTATCATATTGATATAAAATTCTTTATCTTATTTTAACTAAATTGATATAACTATATTATTGATATAACTAAATTGATTATTTTAACTATATTGATATAAAATTCTTTATCTTATTTTAATTAAACTTTGCTTCTGTTCCAGAATGAATTATATCCGTACACTATAATAATGCTATTTCTTCGACCATTGAAATGAAAAGCTTTAATATTCTCTATCTTACATAAATTCTAAATTTTCTTCTAGTAATTTTTTTTTATCTTCTAAAACATACCCAAACTATAATTTTTGGAACAAATTCAGTCTGTGGTATCACATCAGTCAGGCCTGCAAAATATTTGACACATAAATAGGCTTACTTTTGGTATATATGGAATATAAAAAATATCTGTTTTCCACCTACAGTATCTATGACTTATGCTCATTTTGACCCAACAGTCAAAAAGTTTGCACACCACTGTTCTAAAAGATTGTGAGTTTAGTTTTCTAGAGGACTGACATTGGTCATTTTAGTAAGTGAAATAGTTGATAATGATTATGGAAGTTAGATAAATCTTTATAAGGTTTGAAAATATCAGTACTTGTAAAATGATTGAATAGATATATTTTTTGAGAAAATGCATCTATCCTGCTATCAGGTTGTTCAATAAGTTTTGTCGTTTGATAAGAAAAACACAATTTTATGGTTTGAAATACATTTTATTATTCAATATAATCTCCCTGAACTTCAATACACTTGTTCCAGTGATCTTCTAATTTATGGATTTCATCCCTAAAGTGAGAATCCGGAAGACTGTCGAAATACGCTTCCATGGCTTCTTCATTCGATGAAAATCGTTTCCCACGCATGAATTTTTTGAGATGTGAGAACAGCCAGAAGTCAGAGGGAGCTAAATCTGGCGAATAGGGAGGATGTTGCAACAATTCGTATTTTAATTTACTGATTTTCGCAATGGTTTTTTGAGCAGTGTGAGAGGGTGCGTTGTCTTGATAAAAAATGATTTTTTTCTTTTTAAACCAGGTCTTTTCTCAAGAATTTTTACATCCAGCTGATCCAAAAGGTTACAATAATAATCTGAGTTTATTGTTTTACCAGTTTGGAGGTAATCCACAAACAAAATTCCTTTTGCATCCCAAAAAACTGATGCTAACACCTTCTTGGCCGATTTCTGGACCCTAACTCGCTTTGGAGCTGAAGTACCGGGTTCACACCACTCCTTAGTCTCTTGTTTTGATTCAGGATCATGGTGGTAGACCCAAGTCTCATCCATAGTGATGAAACGATGCACAAAATTTTTTTTATCCTTTCTAAAACGCTCCAAATGTTGCTGAGAAAGTTGCATTCGAATGTGTTTTTGTTCCATAGTTAGCGAATGCGGCACCCATTGTGCACACAGCTTTCTGTAACCCAAAACTTCGGCTAAAATATTGCTCACATTGCCTAATGAAATCCCTAGGGCTTCTACTAAATCTCTCTCAGTTAATCGACAATCTTCCAAAACCATATGCTGTATTTTTGCTATGATTTCTGGTGTTGATGCACTTTTTGGACGTCCTTCATGTGAATTGTCTTCAAGACTCATACAACCACGTTTAAATTCAGCAACCCATCTTTCTACTGTTCTGATTGAAGGTGAAGAGTTCTTTTACACTTTTAACAATCGTTCATGAATTTGTTTTGGTGCTACACCTTCCAAAAATAAGAATTTTATCACTGCACGATATTCAATTTTTCCATTGTAAAAAAATACAGTGACACGTCGACTTTGAACAGCTGCAAATATGCAATGAGTTGACGGATCTACTTGAAACTTGACACGTGTTTATGAAATAGTAGTACTATTTATAGAGAAATAAAGTGACGATCCTAATAGTGCCACCTCTTATCAAATGACAAAACTTATTGAACAACCTGATATTTGGAAATAATAATGTTTCTAAACTACAGAGTAAAGTTCAAATCATGTCTTCCAGTTTTCAGTCCATCAAAAAGAACACCATACGACTCCTTGAACATAAATTAAGTCTATTATTTAACACTATTTACACAGCAATACATCTTGATTACTTTTAATTACAGTGTCTTAGTCCAGACCTCCTTCTCCTCATACAGTCTTAGGCTAGGCTCTTCTTTCTTTGATCTAATGTTGCCTTATATCTAAGTTTTGAATTTGTTGTCCAACCAATCCAGAGCTGAGCTGAGCTTTCTATTGGGTCCATCTTGGTTGGCATATCTGTCTCAACTTGTCCAGGATGGCTTGCCAGCCATCCCTTTCCAGAAAATGTGCTCTGACATGTGAAAACACGACCTATCTTGTCACCTACAAGATAGACCACCTTGACATACAGTAATTAAAAACTTTTCCTTTTTATAAAAGTCTTAATTTTACTTGAACATTGCTCATATTTTTATATTTATATATCATCTTTTAGATGAACATAAAAATACGATTCAAAAAACTACAAAATTTTATATATAAAATTTATGATTTTATTATTTTTTTTTCATCAATAACAATTAGTTAGTTTTTTTTATTTTTATTTTTAGGATTGGATTTATTTTGATGATTGGATTAAAAAAGGAATATTTATGGCAAACAAATATGATGGTTCTGGATTAATTCAGTTGGCAGAAACTATTAATCATCCAATGGATTTAAAAATTTTTTCATCAGGAATGCAGCAAGGTAAATTGAAAATTTTAATTAAATTAATCTAAAAAAAATAAAATTTTTAAAAATTCAAATTTTACATTTTTAACTGTTTGGAATATATAATTGATATAAATTTTAAAATTGCAATTCTTTAAAGGATTTATAAGGATAAAAATGTTCATAGAATTTAATTATTTTTAAGAAATTGAAAAAGTAATAGGTGAATAAGTTTAAAAAATTATTTTAGGAACATAATTCTTCAAAAAATGTTACCTATTGTACCTTAATGACCATTAATAAGAAAGTAAACACATGAAAAGTATACTTGCAAAGAGAAGATTTAATGATATGATGAGTTTCAAATGTTATCTTTAGAGTTTATAGCAAATAAATGTTCAAGATTTAAGTACTTCTCACGATTTATAGCAGAATAGAAAAAAGCATTATCAACTGTACTTCTTGCAAGAAAATCTGTTTCATCACTCAGTATTTAATCATAGCATAATAACTTATAAAAGACTGCTGGACTTAATTTAAATATATATGGAATATTTTAAGGTAAATTATTTACTTTAAAAAATTTAATTTACACAATTTTGATTAAAATAGTTGTCATCTTTAATAATGATTATTAAAATAATGAAAGATTGGGAAAATATATATATATGTTACTGTGAAAGACCGATATTAGAGAATGTCGATATTCTCCGGTGAATGTTGACACATACAAAATACGTTGGTGAAAGTCCGAATATTTGGTTATATTATTATACATTCGAACAGTCGGCAGTGTATGTTGACAAGCACAGATAAGCTTTGGTGGAGGTTGAAACGACACTCAAGAAGCCAATGTAGACAGAGAGGCAACAGTCTGTTGCCAAATCCTTTGTGGGTAGCCAGAGGTAGGACAAGGTCTTTTGATCCCTTGAGGTGGGAATCAGTTTGTCAGGTTGAGTGGCTGAGGATGAGAGGGATCGTTGGTAAGGCGTCGGTGATATCTGAATAAAAGACACCATTAACAGATCAGTTTGTAATCAGTTCATAATTTGTAAAGAAAAGTTACTTTCCATAGATGAGATTTCTTCTCAAGAAATATTGCTGAGAGAAGCAGCTGCAGCTAATTCGAAAAGTGGAGGGCAAGGCTATACATGCTGTCATTGTAAAAAAAGTGTTCCACAAATAAATGTAGTCATAAAAGCAAGGGATTCTTGTGCAATTCAAAGTGCCATAACTAAGTTGTTGCAATAAATAAGATTGTGTAACGTTAATCACATAATTTATGTTGTAAGTTTATTATTGTATTATTTTCTTTAATGATTAAGAATGTACTGTTTGTTTTAGGTTCAACAGTTTATTTAAATGTGCTGTTACATAAGCTTTCTCCTATTTTCACATATTAAAATGTTGCATTTTTGTCTTAACATAACAAAAATATTTTTATTCAACATATACCATCAGTGCATGCTAAATGTCGACATTTGCTAGTGTAAGTGAGAAATAATGATACTTGGCAAATATTTCATACATACACGAAATGACTGTGTGAATGCTGACATTCACCGGAGAATGTTGATATTTGCCAGATATCAGTCATTCACAGTAACATATATATATTCTAAAACGCGTATTTATATATTTTTGATCATTAAATTTGTTACAGTTTATTATGATAAAAAACAAAATTGTTTGTTTCAGGTAACTAAAATCTTTTACTTAAGAATATTTTTGACCATCCTTGGTTACATGTAAATTGAAAGTTTTTGACAAAGTTAAAAATACAGAACATTTCAAAACATATACTAAATGTATTAAAATATTTCACACAAATCATTTTTTTAAATAAAATTTTTTAAAAAACATTTTAAAAAATCATTAATAAAAATAAATTATAAACTTAATCATAAAAATGCAATTTATAACAGAATCTTATAAAAACATATTTATACAAAAAAAATATATCAAATTAGTTAATAAAGTAATTAAAACTAAATTTATAAATTATTAAATCATTTTATTACTTTTTTGCATTGCCATAATACACACATTGATCAGCAGTTCATTCCATTTCATTGTAATGTATCATCAACATCAAATAATCAAACTGCTATTTATTATTTTTACCAACTGTACTTGTACTTGATAAAAATGTACAATGGAGTGTATTTGTACCCCAAAGCAAATGGTAACTTATAATTACCATCTGCTATCTTGTAATCAAAAATGTTATGTACTTGTGCAGAATTTTACATCTCTCTATTTTACTGTATTTTCACAAAAAGTAATCCCTATTTATGATGATTATTTCAAGCATAATTTGAATGAAGTAAGTTCAAATTAAATATAATTTTTAAATAATCTCAAATATATTTCTCAACTATCAGCATTTTATAATGGAAAATTCCTTGATTAAAATGAGTGTTTGTCTGGTTATGATTAAAGGATATAGCATTGTTTTGTAAATTAATAATGATAGTTACTTCCATCAACAACAATACCATTACTCCAAAAATGGTAAGAATTGACAAAATAATAATAATACTGATTAATTCCCATTAAAATATTTTCAAAAACATGAGCAACATAAGCCAATAAATCAAGTATGTCTTTGAATCATTTTAAATACACTTGTGTGACACTACAAAATGTTTTTATTTCAATATAGTATGCATCAACTATAGATATATTCAGTTTATTATTAGATTAAAAGTAATGATTCTTTTGTAAATTGCATCTAGGCAATACCATTACATGTAAATATTTTTTAGGATAAAAATTTGTATATATATATATATATACAATTATCATAGTTAACAACTTGTATTGAACTAATAAAAAATTGAATAGAAAATAGTGCACAATAACTTTTAAGTTTTTTTATTTGTTTTAAAATATGTTTTATATTTACATATTTATTCACTTTATTTTTTTGTTATATTTTACAGGAAGTAATATGTGTAAAAATTCAAGCTTTACTCCATGTAGTCATATGTGTATTCCATATCCACATAATAACAGAATATGTGTTTGTCCTGATGGAGCAAATGTACAAAAATTGAAAGATGGAAGTGAAAAATGCTTATGTCCTGGAAATTATTTAATGCAACCTGATGGTTTTTGCCTTCCAGGTAAATTGAAAATGAATTTTTTGGTTTAGTGAATTTAAATAATTTGATTTTCATGCATATATTTTTAAAGTCAAATAATCCTTTCTGTTATGTTCTTTTATGCTTGTTCATTTTACATTAAATAACAATACATAGTTTTAAAATTTGATTGTTGATTTTCAAAATAAATATTAATTATCACTGAATATTTTTTGAATACTTTGATAAATTTTAACAATACATTTAAATATGAAAAATATACATTTTTTTTTTTTCTTAAAATATGAATGAATATCAAAAACATTGACAAGAAAACAGAATTATTGAAGAAAAACGGAAGAAGATGCAAACATTTTGAGCAGTGAATAAAATTATAAAAACATTTATCTTTTGTGAAAGAAAAACTGTCCTTATGTAAAATGGAAAATTTTATGTCTCAAATTGGATGAAGCTCAACTGTTTAAGGATGAAAATTATATTAATTTTCTTCAACAGGTTTATTACCATCAAATTAAGTAGTGAACTTACAATTCTGCAAGTTTTAATAAAATAATAATGAAGGATTCAAAATATAGAAGAGAAGAGAGAGAAAAATTAATGAATTAAATTTATGATGTATAATTTGGCTTTTTTAACCAGTGCATATAAACAGTTTTTGTTTGTCACTTTTTAAATGAAAAATACCAAAGTTTATGCATATTCATACTTATAAGATCCTTTTCATGTGATTTTTTTTTTCTTTTTTCTAATATAAAAAATACATTTAAAAAAATTATTTTTAATCAATTGAAATTATTTATATTGATTCATAAAAATATTTATTTAACATTTGTTAAACTATTTAATAGTCATATCTTACATTATTTTTATTTTGAATTAATATAGTTGTATACAATTGCTGTTTTTTCATTATTACAGATGTAAATCTTTTTAAAATTTTTTAACATTTGTATCCTATATATTTTCTTTTTATTTAGATTTTTTCCAGACTTCTGTGAGACTTAAGAACAAGTTGTTTTTAATAATCAAGAAATATTAATTTTTTAAAATAAACTGAAAGTACTGGAGTTTAATTTTTACAAAATAAAATTTTCATATGTAATTCATGAGCAACAGAAGCCAATAAATAAAATGAAATAAAAATTTTTAATTGAACAAAAAGTAAAATGTTTTAGTTAAAAGATACTAAGGTCTTGATGATTAAATGATTTAGAAGAATGATTTTTTTATTACTTTTTACATAATTTTATTATGTTCTATTGGATTTTAAAATCTTTAAGTGATTCTGTTCAAATTATCTTCAAAACAAACTGTTATATAAAAATAAGAATAGAATTGGTCAAAAATAAATAAGTTTCAATACAGACCAGATTATGTAATATAAAACAACATATGAATATTGTTACTAGTTACAATAAAGTAGTTTTAGATAGTTTTCAATAAAGACATAATCATATACAATTGATTCAAGACTTGGTAAATGATTTATGCTATGAATGTGATTTATGCTATGCTTTTGAGATATAAAAAATGGCAAAATGTTTTGTAATACATATTTTTTTCATATAACGTATAATTTTTTCTAAGAATAAAGAGCTCTAACTTTTTCAATTTCATTCTTTTATATGCAATATCTTTGAAGAAAAAACTTAGAAATAAACAATTCTGAATTGCCATAATACACACATTGATCAGCAGTTCATTCCATTTCATTGTAATGTATCATCAACATCAAATAATCAAACTGCTATTTATTATTTTTACCAACTGTACTTGTACTTGATAAAAATGTACAATGGAGTGTATTTGTACCCCAAAGCAAATGGTAACTTATAATTACCATCTGCTATCTTGTAATCAAAAATGTTATGTACTTGTGCAGAATTTTACATCTCTCTATTTTACTGTATTTTCACAAAAAGTAATCCCTATTTATGATGATTATTTCAAGCATAATTTGAATGAAGTAAGTTCAAATTAAATATAATTTTTAAATAATCTCAAATATATTTCTCAACTATCAGCATTTTATAATGGAAAATTCCTTGATTAAAATGAGTGTTTGTCTGGTTATGATTAAAGGATATAGCATTGTTTTGTAAATTAATAATGATAGTTACTTCCATCAACAACAATACCATTACTCCAAAAATGGTAAGAATTGACAAAATAATAATAATACTGATTAATTCCCATTAAAATATTTTCAAAAACATGAGCAACATAAGCCAATAAATCAAGTATGTCTTTGAATCATTTTAAATACACTTGTGTGACACTACAAAATGTTTTTATTTCAATATAGTATGCATCAACTATAGATATATTCAGTTTATTATTAGATTAAAAGTAATGATTCTTTTGTAAATTGCATCTAGGCAATACCATTACATGTAAATATTTTTTAGGATAAAAATTTGTATATATATATATATATACAATTATCATAGTTAACAACTTGTATTGAACTAATAAAAAATTGAATAGAAAATAGTGCACAATAACTTTTAAGTTTTTTTATTTGTTTTAAAATATGTTTTATATTTACATATTTATTCACTTTATTTTTTTGTTATATTTTACAGGAAGTAATATGTGTAAAAATTCAAGCTTTACTCCATGTAGTCATATGTGTATTCCATATCCACATAATAACAGAATATGTGTTTGTCCTGATGGAGCAAATGTACAAAAATTGAAAGATGGAAGTGAAAAATGCTTATGTCCTGGAAATTATTTAATGCAACCTGATGGTTTTTGCCTTCCAGGTAAATTGAAAATGAATTTTTTGGTTTAGTGAATTTAAATAATTTGATTTTCATGCATATATTTTTAAAGTCAAATAATCCTTTCTGTTATGTTCTTTTATGCTTGTTCATTTTACATTAAATAACAATACATAGTTTTAAAATTTGATTGTTGATTTTCAAAATAAATATTAATTATCACTGAATATTTTTTGAATACTTTGATAAATTTTAACAATACATTTAAATATGAAAAATATACATTTTTTTTTTTTCTTAAAATATGAATGAATATCAAAAACATTGACAAGAAAACAGAATTATTGAAGAAAAACGGAAGAAGATGCAAACATTTTGAGCAGTGAATAAAATTATAAAAACATTTATCTTTTGTGAAAGAAAAACTGTCCTTATGTAAAATGGAAAATTTTATGTCTCAAATTGGATGAAGCTCAACTGTTTAAGGATGAAAATTATATTAATTTTCTTCAACAGGTTTATTACCATCAAATTAAGTAGTGAACTTACAATTCTGCAAGTTTTAATAAAATAATAATGAAGGATTCAAAATATAGAAGAGAAGAGAGAGAAAAATTAATGAATTAAATTTATGATGTATAATTTGGCTTTTTTAACCAGTGCATATAAACAGTTTTTGTTTGTCACTTTTTAAATGAAAAATACCAAAGTTTATGCATATTCATACTTATAAGATCCTTTTCATGTGATTTTTTTTTTCTTTTTTCTAATATAAAAAATACATTTAAAAAAATTATTTTTAATCAATTGAAATTATTTATATTGATTCATAAAAATATTTATTTAACATTTGTTAAACTATTTAATAGTCATATCTTACATTATTTTTATTTTGAATTAATATAGTTGTATACAATTGCTGTTTTTTCATTATTACAGATGTAAATCTTTTTAAAATTTTTTAACATTTGTATCCTATATATTTTCTTTTTATTTAGATTTTTTCCAGACTTCTGTGAGACTTAAGAACAAGTTGTTTTTAATAATCAAGAAATATTAATTTTTTAAAATAAACTGAAAGTACTGGAGTTTAATTTTTACAAAATAAAATTTTCATATGTAATTCATGAGCAACAGAAGCCAATAAATAAAATGAAATAAAAATTTTTAATTGAACAAAAAGTAAAATGTTTTAGTTAAAAGATACTAAGGTCTTGATGATTAAATGATTTAGAAGAATGATTTTTTTATTACTTTTTACATAATTTTATTATGTTCTATTGGATTTTAAAATCTTTAAGTGATTCTGTTCAAATTATCTTCAAAACAAACTGTTATATAAAAATAAGAATAGAATTGGTCAAAAATAAATAAGTTTCAATACAGACCAGATTATGTAATATAAAACAACATATGAATATTGTTACTAGTTACAATAAAGTAGTTTTAGATAGTTTTCAATAAAGACATAATCATATACAATTGATTCAAGACTTGGTAAATGATTTATGCTATGAATGTGATTTATGCTATGCTTTTGAGATATAAAAAATGGCAAAATGTTTTGTAATACATATTTTTTTCATATAACGTATAATTTTTTCTAAGAATAAAGAGCTCTAACTTTTTCAATTTCATTCTTTTATATGCAATATCTTTGAAGAAAAAACTTAGAAATAAACAATTCTGAATAAATATTATTAATTTTTTAATTCAAGTAATTGGCTTTTATTCAGAATTCGTTTAATCAAGGCTTTATTTTGATTTTTGTGTATAATAGTGCTTTTTTATTTCTTCTAAAAGATTGGAAACATTTAAATTTGCAAAATAACATTTAGATGACAAAACAAAAATATTCTTGAGATATTTATATACTATTATCTTCTCTTTTATATTTATAAATATTTAAATTTTTTAGAAAATGTTAAAATATCTTTTATGATGAAATGTTTGGAAGCAGAAAGTTTTCAATGGATACTATTTCTTTTTTTAATATAAAATAATTTTGAATTTATTTTAAAGTTGGTTTCTTCAGATATCTAATTTAGTTTATTCACAATTTAGAATTTTCACATTTGAATAAATGATCACATTCATTTACTGATTCTTCACTTTTCACTTGAAAATAAAAAAGCTACTTATTATCAAAAAACAAATTAAATATAAACATATAAAATTCAAAGTAATATATTTAATATCAATTTCTTGAATTATTATATTAAAAACTAAAATAGTAAAGTTACATTGATCTGATTTATCTACTTACTCATTCACTTGCTCAATGACTTAAAATGTTTCCTTACAGGGAAATGAAAATAGTAAGTAGAGAATTTATATTTATTTATTATTTTATATGACATTTGCAAATATCATAGCAAAGAGAGAATTTTCTATGGAAGAATGGTATAATTTCAAAGAAACTTTAATAGTATGAAAGACTTCTCTTGCCTGGATATCTGCAACAATACAGTCAGACGTGGAAGCATAATGTAACAGATGGTAACATCCTGCAACAGATTTTTTCACAGATGTTACAAGTGTTACTCCAGATCCCTCGTGTACATAGATGACCAATGCTGAAATCCCATCCGGTCTCAGAAATACTTGACAGCCAACATATTTGGACAGGTCAAAGAAGTGTGGAAACATGATGGAAATATTCCTGAGAAATCCCAATTGTGTACAGCTAAGCATTATTTTGCTTATCTTAAAAATGGCTGTTTCAGCCTTGCTACAAAAGACAACAAATGAGGATGAAGAATTTACTGAATGTGAACAATGCAGTTGATCTTCCTCTCACACTACTTCTAGACTGACTGTCATGTGAGATGGCTCTCCAAACCAGCATACCAATAGTGATAGTATGATACTCAACAATAAAGGTGAGGGCAAAGTACTTACCAATGGTTTTCACTCTCTAATACAATGGCCATCCATTCCCAAACAAAATTAAGATTTGTTGCTAAAGATGTAACATTGCCAATCCATAGCATTTATAATTTTCTATCACAGCATTACTGCAAAGAAAGTCAACGTTAGGGTGCTAATGGCAAAACATATAGCAATTGCTGTGCATACAAATTTGTCTCTTTTAGTCACCTGCCAATTATACAGAAAGAGATAGGACAAGTACAAGTAGCAAGGCTTCTACCTGTCTCTGGATGGTGGACAAAGTTGCTGTTGAAACTATTCATGATCAGATGGAGGTCTGTCTGGAGCATTCACAGCCTAGCTATCATGTATGTATGTTCCATAACTCATGACAGTCAGGTCAAAACAGACAAGATGATAGGCAATTCAGCAAATCAACCATCCTGCTTCCTTCAGCCTGATTTGGCCTTTCTCAAATGTTATCTGTTGTGTGTAATGTCTTTAACTTCATCATACAGGCATGTCTATCATTTGAAGACCTCCAAAGAACAGGTAAACTGAAAATTCTGAACACAGTGAGTCTCTGCCAAGTGTTTTTATAAGATATTGGTGTAGTGATTTTAAGAATTTTGGTGGTAATATGTAGTATACAATTGGACCACAGATGTAATTATTTATATACTTGTCTGAGACATAGCTGTATGCTGAATTTTGAAGTAATCAGACAATTCTATCTGGATGTATAACTTTTTGTTTGTGTATTATTAACCACATGTCTTGTAATCTCTTCCAGAAATGATAGGAAGAAACTGAAAATGTATTTACCTCACAGCCAAAATAAATAAATAATTTAAAAGGAAAAAAAAAGATTTTGTATTTATATGTAAAAGGCTTCTTCTCCCCCCCAATTTTTAGACATGAGTTTTTTTAAGGAAACATTTTACATATAAGAAACAGTAAAGATTAAAAATAAAAACAATTAATAATAATTAAATTTTACTTAACTGCAATTAATAACATTTTTTATTTTAGTGCATTCAACTTGTTCTTCTGAACAATTTTTGTGTTCAAATGAACTTTGCATTCCTAATTTGTGGAAATGTGATGGAGATAATGATTGTGGTGACTTAAGTGATGAAGTTAATTGTGGTGAGTATATATTAAATATTATCTGAAAACAACCTCATAAATAATTAATAAAAAATAAAAAAATTAGAAGTTTGAGATTTTTTGTTTTTTAATAGTTTTCAGTTGAAGCAAAACTTCTGAGCATTGATGATACCTTAATTTTAGAATAAGTATTTCAGATTTTTTTTATGATATAAAAATTAGCAAACAGAATTTGAGTTGTAGGTTTATATTTAAACTGAAAATTATAAAAATTAATCAAAAAATATGAATATATATATATATTCATATTATTAATATATATTTTAATATGAAATATTTTAAAATGTTCTGACAATTGGTTACAGCAGCAGCTCTCAAAGGAAAAATAATCACAAAATAATGTCTGTTGTTATTACATAGTAATTATATAAATTATTATACAGAATTAAAATTAATTTTTCAATCAAAACCATCATTAATCAAAACCGTACACAAAATAAGAATGATTCTATTAAGGTGATTGCATACACAAGCCATTATTAACCAGCACTGTTAAATAATGTAGTGCCATCCCCCTGTCTATAATGTTTTTCTAAATAAATATTTCCTTCATAAACCTGATCACAAAATTATATATAAAAAATGAACCAGTGACACTGATCTCAGCACTATCTATTGTTTAAATTTTAAATAATTTAAAAAAAATTAACTTTATATTTTAAAAAACCATATTTTTCTTGTTTATGTTTAAAATTGAAAAGTTTTTATTGTATTAAAAGGATTTCTAGTTTTAATTAAATTTGTTATCTAATACTTTCCAGTTTAGCTGCACATTTCCATTTAAAGTCTATTTCCTGTATAATCTTTTATATCATGTAAAATGATAAAATAGTTTTTTCAAAGCATGAATTGAATGATCCTACTTAACTAGCAAAAAAAATGGACAATCCTTGTATTTATTGACACCAGAAGAATTGATAAATGTTTTAAATTCATCAAATCATTTGTTGACACTCCCTAAGGCTTCGACTCCACTAGTGTAAAAACGGGCATAAAACCCCTCATCGTAAAAGCTTTTAATCATGTGATCATGATATTTTACACCTGAGCAGGTTGTAAAACCAGCATAAAAGTGAGTTGAGCATTGTTCAACTTTCAACATGAATATGGCCGTAAGACGGTACCCTCCACCAATCAAAAGTCAGTGAAATCTAGGTCATTGTGACATGGTGTGAAAATGGCGGAAAACGAGCTTTTGTGTATGTTCTCTCATGGCTACTCTAGAATAGGTTTGGAAAGATTTATTGAAAACATCCGAAAGTATTCATGTATCTATGACGAGGTAACCCAATTATAATAATGGGGGCTAAAACACACTATATAGATGTCCAAAGGAAAATCCTTCAATTTACAGGAGTAGGCCTATATAATAAAAAAGCTAAGCTTATAAGTGCTGTATAATATCTTAATAATACAATAATAAATGTTAATATATGAAAGTAAAGATATTATTTTTACTACATTTGTAATTATAGTACAGAAAAAATTTGTAGAATATAATCATTGCCTTTATATTGATATATCATGTATACAACCGTCATCCGTTTCCACCAATTCACATGCGAAGAAGTATTTACTTTCGACATTTGGGGCAGCACTGTCGCCGTAAAAATTTTGCTAGCCAGTCCTCCACCACAATCCAGATGCAAATGCAAATAGGTCACATGATTAAAAGTTTTTACGGTGACGTTGGTTTTTACACTAGTGGAGTTTTGGCCTAAGTTTTCTATTTATAATTGTTTTCTAATTTTACAGTTAAATTTATAATTACAATTACAAATTGTATGTAAGACTTACATTAAAAAATTAAACACAGACATTATGTAGATAACGTGATGAAATTGTCTTTCTTTTCTCTGTAAACCTTACAAGTATGTTTGAGAATTTCAATATAGCACTTCTAACATTCAATGGTGATGACTTTAGATGTAAGAAATGCTGTATTGAAATTCTTAAACTTACTTGTAAGGTTTACAGAGAAAAGAAAGAAAACACCGACATATTAAATTATAATACAGAGTATTGTAAGATGAGCATCCCATTTTATTGCACAGGGGAATGATAAACAACCAAGTGAGAGAATATTAAGTTGTAATTTGACAACCAGATGACTAAGGCAGTTAATGTGCTCACAGGACTGATGAGAGTCCAAAATGAAAAATAAATAAATAAATAAAGTTATAGTTTGATTTTCATATTTCAATATGGTGGTATGATATGATGTGGTTATGGTTCATGTTTGGTGTCATTTTAAATTTTTTGTTTTTATGTTCAATAATTGGTATTATAACAATAAGAATACAAAAAAAAACATTTTCACATACTTATATATGAAAATAGAACAAAAGCTTTTTATTTAAAAAAAACTTGGAAGTTCAATGGTCACAAATGTTAGTTTTTAAAAAAAAAATAAAAATGAATTGATAATTAATGGTGGTGTGTAGTTAAATTTAGATAAATTTCAAATATTTTAACTTGCTTTAATTATAATTATAAATCATATATATTTTGAAGAATGTTATATTCCAGGGGTGGGCAAGCAAGAGTTCAGTGGGAGCCGAAATGTAGGTTTTGCAAAATACATGGGAGCCACAGTTCTGTACTTTTTTATTCTGTACTGCGATATTATTATATAATATAAATATAATATAAAACAAATATTGAATTTTTTAATAAACATATTTTCACAAAATTGTGGAAATAAAATTGTAAAAATAATAATAATAAGCAGAAATTAACACTTTCAGCAAGAGCTGCATGTAACTCAAAAAGAGCCGCATTTGCCTATGTCTGTTATATTCTGTCAAAAATTTTTGAAGATAGTATAATAATATGCTACTTGTAAACTTGATATTTTTATCATATTATAAACATTATAAAATTAATAATTCTTATTATAATTATCATTATTTGAATTTTTAGCCTTACCAAGCTGTAGTAGTAATCAATTCAAATGTAAAAATAATCATTGCATTCCGTCAAGTTGGGTTTGTGATTTTGAAAACGATTGTGGTGATGGTTCTGATGAATCACATGAAGCACATTGCAGTGAGTATAAATCATAATATTTGAATTTTGACTAATTATACTTGTAGCCTTTACCGAATTATATTTGTTTACAGATTATCCTTCATGTAAAACTGGCCAGTTTCGTTGTAAAAATGGAAAGTGTATAAATGAAAAGTTTCGTTGTGATTTTGATGTTGACTGTTTTGATGGATCCGATGAAGAAAACTGTACTTGTAAGTAATGCTTTATTTTATTATAATTACAAATGCTACAATTTGATCAAAGGAAATTCAAATAATACAAATTTCAGCTAGTGCAAGTTTTAGTTAAATTCTTATATAAACTAAAACAAAAAATTTAGTAAAACTTTATGAAAATTAGTAACTTTTTAAAATGTATCCTTTTTTATGTATTTCTCTAAGAAGAGATAAATATTAACCCTCCTGCCACAAGGTGATGTTGTATCCGACACGTCTTGTTTGTTTTCATTTGTGCAAGAAACAGCGCTAGTGTTGGGGGGTTGTGACCATAAATTACCCTATCGGGCAGTAGTTCTCAAGACAGTGGCGTGGAAAAATAAGTCATTGACCTTCAATTTTTTTCATAATTTAGGTACTATTAGAGCGCACTCTGCTCTGGTGTCGTATACGACACCCCCTTGTGATGTATGTTATCTTTTTTCATCATGTAGGAAAAGCCTAAAGAGCTATTTTTTGATTATCTACCATTGTTTGGCAGATTACTATAGCAGAATATCAACAGTTTACTACGGACAAAGAAATTTGTCAAGAATTGTTACGATAAATCCCAATGGTCGTAATAAAAATTTTAAAAAATTTCTGTATGATGATCTGAAGATTCTTGTTTTTTTCTGTCCGAAGAAAAGTAAAACTGTAGTCCTCATATTATCCAAGCATTACACTGGCGAAATTGCCCAAATCACCCAAAAACCTGCCATAGTTGAATTTTATATTGTGACTAAAGGGATATTTTTGATAATTTATGTCATGCAAAATCTGTCAAAAGAATGACAAATTTCTGGCCTATGCGATACTTCTATGGCATTTTAGATACAGCAGCAGTAAATTCCTGTGCAATCTACAAGCTAAATATGTCACAAGAACATAGAAGCAACAACTGTTGGACTGAGTTTTTAAAGAAACTTTCTTTTTCATGGGTTACATACACCACACATAGAAAAAGGATGACATGTCCCCACATTAGTAAAACATTGATAGAAGAAATGTGCAACATCCTAGGAATAGAAATGCCCAAAGATGCACCATCACTAAATCCATCCACATCGACAAGGCCAGGAAAATGTTCTTTTTGTACACAGAAAAAGTACCAAGTGTAAGAAAAGTGTTTGTGGTGAACAAAAGAAAGTGATTTGTCTGTCATGCATATGACTAAATAAATAAAAATAACAGCATTAGTTCTTAAAAAATAAAAAGTTTCTTCCTAATTAAACACAATTTTGTATGTTTTGTAAACATACATATTTTCTTTTCATGTATATTTATTATTTAAACCAATCTAACCTAATTTATATAAGGAAAAAACAGTTATTTAGCTAAGTGTCGTATACGACACCCCCTTGTGATATGTGTCCTGATATGCCACCTTATGGCAGGAGGGTTAATAAAATTAGTACTTATCTGTTCATTATCTCTTTCTATATAAATAAAAAAAAATATTCAAATCAAAATGTTTAGTGAAGCCCTATTTTGTTGGAAAATTAAATTAAAATCCAATGAGACCTCAGTACTTTTAAGCCTTTCAGCTCATCTTTCAGGTGTTCACTTAGCAAAGAATAATCAAAAATTAAAATGAATTTAAAAGTTTTAAATCCATTTTAATTTTTACTAAAACTTTTTATGAACTTCAAACTTATGAGTAGACAAATTGCAAAACTAACGCTATCTTTAAAATTGCAGAATTTAAGAATTCCTTGTAGCTGTTACAGCAAGTCAATAACTAGCATGGATAGTTCATGGAAATTGCCATGTCTACTTCAACAAATAAATGTTTCATTTGATTCTCTCTCTCTCTCTCTCACACCTTATAAAATAATAATTTTATAAAATGTTGCAAAACATTTATGTAATAATTATTATTTAATATAGTATATTATTTAACAATTTCTAATCAATTAAAATAAAATTCTAAAATCTAATATTAAAGAAAATTAAATTCCTAAACTATTAAATACGATTTATAATTTCATTTAATAGTTATAAAATTTGACATCCTTGTTTGCTCTGATAAAATCTAAAATTTAAAAATGTTGAAAAGAAATTTTCTTTTAAGTAATAATTTGATATCCAATACAAATTATAGATGTTATTGTTAACTTAAAATTAGTAGTTAGAAATAGTTGTCAAGTATAATTTACAAATGTCTAATGTTTGCAAATATTAATTACAAATAATAATTTTTAGCACCATCTTCAGTCTGTCATCATAACGAATTTAGTTGCAATAGTTCAAAGCAGTGCATACCTAAAACTTGGAAATGTGATGGAGAAAAAGATTGCCAAGATGGAAGTGATGAAAATAACTGTGATATTAAAACATGTGAAGACTGGCAGTATAAATGCAAAAGTGGCCACTGTATATTTAGTACTTGGTATTGTGATGGTGACAAAGATTGTGAAGACAATAGTGATGAAGAAAACTGTAGTAAGTTTTAATATTATTTTAAATGTTTATAATTTGATTTATAGAAAAACTCTGAGTTATGATTAGTAAACAATTCAAAGTTTATTTTGAAAATATGTTTATTACNTTTATAAATGTAGTAAGTAACTAGTATGGTTATATCTAAAATTAAATAATTAACCTTTCAACAGTGGACTAGTATGGTTCTACCCCCAGTAGTGGAGAATAAACGTGGGAAATTTTTAAAGTATTTTTCCACGCGTTTTTTCTCATTACTGTTTCAGAAAAAGATTTTGTAAACAGTTATGTCTAGTAAAGAAAAGTCTTTTTTTATTGTTACATAATTCATTTTTTAGGTGAATTTTTATTTCACTGCAGTTTTTGGCAATATCCCCAAAAGAATTTAACAGATATATCCGTCCTTCATCACTGCCACACGGTCGCCCTGGACGGATATATCCATCCTTCACTGCTGAGTGGTTAATAGCACTGGAAGCAAAGATCGGTTTCTCTTCAGACCAATTTTTTCTTCCAGAATATTCTAAATTAAAATTAAAAGTTACTTTATTTCTAATTATTAAATTTATCAAGAGATAGCAGTTTAACTGCCTACCTCTGGCCAAATTGCTAAGTTTCTGATTATTAAGTAGTCGTAATTTAGCTCAATAAAATTTCAATATATTGTTTGGAAAATCTTAGAATTTCCTATGAAATAAAAGAAATACAGGATACCACATTTCTTATTAGAAATAATAAAAGTTGAATATATGTTATTTACACTCTAAATCGTATGAATTATAAATGTATTGTATTGTATAATAATTTAAACTTTTAAATTATATATGAAATAATTTTTTTCTTTTAAATATGATTTTATAAAAAGGATGCATGAGCTTCAAATAGTTAATATTAAGAAAATGAACCTTAATTCAAAAGTTAATTATTATTATTTTTTTAATATTTTCAATATGTTTCAATTTGTCAAAAAAAATTTTTTCTAACTCATCTCAAACAAAATTGCTTTAATTGAAGAAAAATTAATAAAAAATGTAAGCTTTTGAACAATGATCATTGTCAGGAACAACAAAATAAAATGATTATTAAGATTTGCAGACATACCAATCAATGCATTATTATAATAAAATGTTTGTTATTTATAATTTCATAATCATTTTCTGATCATATGCTTAGTAATTTAATTTTAATTTAAAATAGTTCAGTGAACAGCGTATTCAGTTATTATTGTTATTGTTATTACAGTAAACACTTATAAACTCAAACTTCACATAATATAAACACATTTTCAAAAAATTGTACAATAATTCAAAATTTCTTAACTATAGAAAAATTATAATGAAATTATGAATAGTGTTTTCAATATCCAGAAGTATTTGCAATAATGTGCATTATATTACTATAGTTGATAAGTTATTGTCATGAAATTTTTTGTGTTTATTTCCTCTAATTTAGCAGTATAACATACCAAAGCTCCCTAAAACTTCTGTATAGAGCTGTTCTTAATGAATTACTCTACTGTATATCAACCTTTTCATTTTCTACATCTTCATCCTGCTAATTTGGACTTCCGAAAGCTCAGAAAGCTTTATCTCCTATTACTCCAAGTTAGCAGTTTACTATATTTTGATTTTTTTTTCCTATCTTTTGTTTTTATCATTATTAGTTTATATATATTAAGAATATGATAGGCAGTCTTATACTTTCACACACATTTCATACTTTTCATTTTATTGATATATGTGGCAAAATGCATGTAAATTCATGTAATAATTCTTCCCTTCTCATGAACTATTAGTCAATAGTCACTCTCCACCTCTTCGACATCAATCACATTTATTTTTGGTGTCACAGGTTCAGTCTTGAGCAGGAATGTCTTGAATTAATGCATCTTGACAAATTTTTGATCATCATGAAAGAATGTGATCTCAATGGAGAGCATGTAAAGAACAATAGAAAAAGACACAGCATGTTATAGAACTCTTTATCAAGAAAAGAAAAAGAAGAGTACAATTCAATTATCTCTTGACAAATTTATAAAGAAAACACCAGATACTAATCAATAAAAATTAAAATATTTTGAAAACCTTTTTTGATGTTTTTTTTACATTGCTTTATTTTTGTACATTTCAACTTTTATACACATTTCAGGAACCAATTATATACAAAAGTAGAAGATCACATGTATTCGATTGACACATTTTTTTTTTAAGTATTGTTATTCTTTTCAAGTTTTGTTTCAGAACATTTCCTTTCTTAAACTTATTTTTTATTAATACATCACTGAATTTTTTATTGATTAACTGTTTGAATTATTATATGCTTTTTATTAACTTACTTCATTTGCCTTCTGTCCATTTAAAATAACTCAGTTTTCATCCACTTCTCAATTTCTGATCTAGTTGAAACTTTACATACATATGTATTCCTGATAACAATACATTTTTTTAAAGTTTGCAAACAACTTTAGCAACTAACAAAAAACTAATGAAAAATTAAAGTTTGTAAAAAATCTGATAACAGATGGCACTACACATGGGAAATCCTTGCTCCTTTTTAGACATACTGAATACTGTCTACATAAAACTTGTAACTCAAATTTTTATTCACTTTCCAATTAAGTGCTAAAACAAAAAGAATTATAATAGTTTGGTGTTATATATATAAAACAAACAGTACAAAATAAAACAATATTAAAAAAAGTTTTAATGAAATACTTTTTACTTGCATAAATGCACTAAAATGTAAAAAATAAAATTTATTCAGGTTTTAAAAAAATTCTTAGTATTATGCAACCAAAAATAAAAACAATGTGCTCATGAGAAGCCCATTAAAATTGACAAAGTGTAACAAAGAATATTTCTAAACATGAATGCTCACACTTATTTTTGGTCACATAATACAAAAAATACTGTGAAAGNGGTTAATTAATAGTGTTTTTAGTGATGACGAAGAAAACATTGTTTAATTTATATTAATATGTATCACTTTAAAAAATTTTAATGAAGATATTTATCTTAATTATGAAAATATACTAGCATGTTTTTTAATTTTTGGAACCTAACCCTCCTTTTCGTACTAGTTCTTTGTTTCTTATAACAAGGATTCGCATAACACGGCAATTTTTTGGAATGTAACTACCGTGTTATACGGGGGTTACCTGTACTTCCAAAACAGAAATATATTCTTGCATTTGCTATTAGATAAATAATTTTTCTTCTTCCAAAACCATGTTGACTATTTAGTTGAAATGTGTTTTATTTTCAATATTTTTGTTTAGATGTGCATTCTAAAAGACTTAAGCTGCTAAGAGAAATAGGCATTACTGAATTTTATTGTTAAAATAGATAATCTAAGTTTTTATTGTTAATTATAAATTTCTATTAATTTCAGAAAATGAAAAGGTTTCGACTTCAACTGGATTTCCTTTAACTACAAAGCAGCCAGAAAATTGTGGTGAAGATCGTTTCAGATGCAATTCAGGTAAATATTTGTTGTTAATTTATTTTTCAAATTTGATTATTGATATCAGTAATTATTGTAATTATTTGCATACTTTATTCACATTCTTCTTATGACTTATAAAGTATGAGTTAAAATTTTTGAATAATTATTATATTGTTTCTGATAGATTATAATTTATAGTTAATCAAACATTAATTGCTAAAGATAGATAATATATAAAAATGAAAATTTACATGCTGCATGGATGTTTAAGTGTGATGATGGTAATTGCATTCCGGGCTTGTGGAGATGTGATAAAGTAAATGATTGTGATGATAATTCTGATGAACATATGTGTGGTAGGTGATTTAGAATTATTTGACATTAATTTCAGTGTGTTTTTTATTTATAATATTAGCAGCTGTGTAGTGATGATAAGATAATCACAGTGTTAATTCTTTAAATAATTATTAAATTAATTTTTATGATTATAAATAAGATAATTTTTATCTTAAAAATATATCTAACTCACTGTAAGGGAGTCTCTGTATTATAGTAGAGCATCGATTATCCGACCCCCGATTAACTGTCACCTCGGTTAACCGACCGTGTTCTAGTCGGCAAATTCAAATGTCTGCTAGTGATGTGGCGCTACAATATTTGGCTATGTCTTGGCTACTTTTATATTATTTTTACACGTTTTAGCTGGCAACACTGGATCGACCATGAAAGGGAGCCAGTATTTAAACGAGGCTTAATTTTATAATTTTTAAGGATACAATAGCGACGATTATTATTTTTTTAAAAAAAATTTGATAGGCTTAACATGGAGGAAAATTCAGCGTGAAGTATGTTAATAGCAATATACTAATTACAGGGGTTATAATAATATACCACACTAATAATGGATTTTTTCATACTTTTCGGTTATCCGACTTTTCAATTATCCGACCAACCCCAGTCCCCAATTGAGTCGGATAATCGATGCTCTACTGTACCTGTACCTGTAAACAAAGGACTAAGATCACCATTAAAGTATTGCAAATGAAAGAACAACTCATTTTTTTTATTTCAATTAATTTCAACAACTCAGTCAGTCCATGTCATATGTATATTTTGAAAAAGAATACACATATTTTTGTTCTGAACTGTGTTCCAATTTGAATGATATTAAATAGAACAAAATTTTATGAAGTAATGGTTTGAAGATAAAGCATGAAATCTTCAAAAATTATTACAAGTAACTATTAACTTACTTTCTTAAATGAGTTAGATATATTTTTAAATTTCATTATTTGCTTAACTCTTACATAGACCAATCTATAATTTAATGCTGATTGACAGATATATTAATACAGGTAACCCCCGTATAACACGGCACTTGTATAGCACGGATTCACTCTAACACGGTTCGAGAATTGGTACCATCCCCCGTATAACACGGTACTTTTATAGCACGGATTCACTCTAACACGGTTCGAGAATTGGTACCATCCCCCGTATAACACGGTACTTTTATAGCACGGATTTACTCTGACACAGTTCGAGAATTGGGTAAAACTCTCGTACAACAGGAAATGTAATAAATTTTTACATACTTAAGTAATAATAGTTTACGAAAATTATTATTTTCGTGAACTATTAGTACTTAAGTATGTAAATTTTCTCTTCTTGCCTTCTGTCGAGACACGTGGTCCTTCTTGAAACTTGTTTCAATGTTGCCAGATCGCGACGCTTCTGCTTCTGATGTTGCCGAATGTTTTTCCCTTATTCCATACTTGCTTTATTCTTTGTTCGTGCTTAGCACCATATAAGGAAATTTATAAAGACCTTTTAACTAGAAGCAAGCAATCTAAAATTACATACATTTTGCAAAAGGTAAAGCATGGATCTGAAG
Organism: Centruroides sculpturatus; assembly: GCF_000671375.1. Taxonomy (NCBI): domain Eukaryota; kingdom Metazoa; phylum Arthropoda; class Arachnida; order Scorpiones; family Buthidae; genus Centruroides; species Centruroides sculpturatus. The sequence continues at coordinate 207,819 of NW_019384997.1, read as the reverse complement.
ATAATGCA
>NW_019384997.1:202968-207066 GCF_000671375.1 Centruroides sculpturatus | reverse complement strand
TAGAAAAAATTTTTCCTTTATAATTATATTATAATTATAAAGGAAATATATATATATTTTTTTCCTTTATAATTCAAAAATAATAACATATATAATAAATTGTTCTTCTGTAGGACAATGTATTTGGAATTCATGGATTTGTGATGGAACAAAAGATTGTGAGAATGGTGAAGATGAAAAAGATTGTTCAGGTATCTGTGTTTTCTAGTTTTATATTTTCTTAAGAATTATTTTAAAATAGTCCATATATAATTTTTTAATCTATGTGTTAGCATCGTTTCATAGAATTGGCAATGTTTCTCATAAAGCCATCATAAATTAAATTTGTGTATAAACTGAATAATCTGATATTAATTTATATCAGTCATTTAACATTCATAGATTTAATTGTTTATTTTTTTATTTGTTTAAAATATTTCATATTTCTGATAATTTTTAAAAATATGTAAGTTATACGGCTATCTTAAATATAGATACAAAAGGAAATAAATTGAATTTCGCACTTGGAACTTTAGAATCAGTTGTTACAAATGCACATTTGGTTCTAACAACAGAAACAAATCCTGAAAAGTTTATACTAGAAAAGCTTACTTTTTGTAAAGTGGAATAGATTTAAATTTTTTAATATTTATTTCATATTATTTCCATTTAAGTTACAAAGTTTGTTTTTATAGAAACTTTTATTCTCCAACAAAAAAAAAAAAATACACTGGGTGACTTAGTAGAATGCAGACAACATAGACCTCAGTTTATTGTTTAGCCTCTTCAGATTCTACTGTTTTTTATTTCATTATAGGTTACCAGTTAAACAGGCAGTTAACAACACAGTTCAAAATTGATTGGTTCAATTTGTAATATTTTGCCAACTGTGCCTATACTTTTTACAATATGCCATAGTGAAATTTGATATATTTTACATGTTTTTCAGAAGCTGAGGAGGTTTAGTGGTAAGAAGATATTACAAGTTTCCAGTGCTAGCGAAGTAGATTTTATGAAATTTGATCAATTTATATGACTTAAGAATGGGGGTTATCAACAACATTCTCCTGGTCATAGTTTCCACTTTCATTATTTTTGTTAACTTTAAAAAATATATTATATTACAGTTTTGCTGTTAAGTAACTAACAAGAGCAACAAAATGGAAACTTTGACCAGGAGAATGTAATCAATAACACATTTATACATTATGCATACTGATCAAATTTTACCACAGCATATTGCATTTACCACTACATAAACACTGCTTAATCCTTAAGTGTCTTCACATGGAAAAAAATCAGAACAAAATAGACAGATAGGTATGTCTAAATAGGTGAACAGTAACTTGACAAACAGTGGCTGTCATATGTCATGAGTTGTTTATATATGGCAGAAAGGGGTCCTCCATTTGACATGATCTTGTGTACAATGTGATCAAATTTTTTTTCATCCCAAGGACTCCATTATGTTGAGTCATCAATATATTATTTTTTTTCATTGTAATAGACATGATGAATAATACATTTTTTATATGCTGTATGTTAGTGAATTTGATACTAACATTTCTCATTTTTTTTTTTACATTAAATATATTTCATAAATCAAACAGCAAATCCTTCTGTTAGTGCACCATTCAGATATATGGAAATGATGAAGAAAAGATTTTGTTTATTCCTGCTTTAGCACTATGAGTTGCCAAACTGTGTTTCACACTGTTTAAGTAGATCAAGTTGTCCCTAGCTAATGTACTACAAGGTGATTCAAAAAGTTACTTTAAGATTGAATTCATGATTGATTCATTTCCAAGTGAAGTGGCTAAATCATGAATAATCATTTCATTTAATTATCATTAATCATGAATCATTCAGCTATCTAAATTGTTTTAACCATTCTTAAAAAATAATAATAGAAATATATCTTAACTNAAAGTTACTTTAAGATTGAATTCATGATTGATTCATTTCCAAGTGAAGTGGCTAAATCATGAATAATCATTTCATTTAATTATCATTAATCATGAATCATTCAGCTATCTAAATTGTTTTAACCATTCTTAAAAAATAATAATAGAAATATATCTTAACTTGACTTTTGGACCATTTTATATTTAAAATATTTAAATATATTTTATTTATGAAAAGTTTTAATTATCTATTCTAGCTGGTGTAATTTGTTTGACAAGCCAGTTTCGTTGTGTGCATAGTAGCGGTTGTGTATCTCCTTCTGATCTGTGTGATGGAAAAGCTGATTGTGGAGATGGCAGTGATGAATGGGGTTGTGGACCAAAAGCATGTGTGTATTATAAAAAATTTTTTCATATTGTAAAATTGTAAAATTCTTATATTCATATATATTGTTTTACTTTCATTAATAGCTACAGAAAGTCATCATACATGCGAATCTGATACACAATTTAAATGTAATAGTGGTGAATGTATCCATATCATTAATTATTGTGATAACAGAGAAGATTGTTATGATGGAAGTGATGAACAGAATTGTCCTGAAGAATGTATGTATATTATTCTTCTGTTTCAAGAGTTGATATCTCAATAAAAATTTAAAAAATTAACTATAATATTTTAAATGTTGACATGAAAAACATAATTCAAGCATAATTTGCACAATGTAGAAATAGAAGAGAAAGTAAAAACTAAATTCATTATCTTAATCACTAGGATTTTCCTACTTTAAAACATAAACAAATCTCTTAATATATATTTTTAAATTAAAAAGTACATAAAAGGAATTTATTTTAAGCTAGAATATTATTTTACCTTTAATAGTTTTTTATTTTTTTGTTACAAATGTGATGCAAATTATGTTAATTTATTAATATACAGTTTATCTTTCCTTGTTTGTATGATGTAAGACAAAAATTTACAATTATAACATTTTAATAATTTTTTTTATTGTTTCTGTTCTTTATTATATTTATTTATAACAAAGTAAAAACCAAAAGGAACACCTATAAAAAAATTTATATCTTACATGAAAAAAATAATACATAAATTAGTTTGTTTATATAAAATTATTTGTCTTAAATTTTCTAGAGAAAATGTGAATATCTTTAAATATTGCTATTGTTATTATTCATCTCTGTCTATTTCAAAGTACTGTAAGGTCTCATTTTATGCGGTGGATACGTTCTACAGAAAAGCGCATATAAAAAATTTGCATAAAAAAAGACTATTTGCCTTGAAAAAGTAGGGATACGTTCCGTAATTTTCTAAAATTGCATAAAACCAAAACAACGAGTTAAAATTAACTTAAAACCGCATAAAAAAGTTTGCAGAAATTAAAAGAAATAGGCTGCTTAATAAATTACTTCGAATGTCTGAAAGAAATTCATATAAAAGCTTAAAATAAACTTGTATTCAAACTTAATTCAGTTTATTTTATTGAAAAGTAATATAGTTTTACATTTTTTAATCATTACCGCTATCTGATAATGGTTTGCACCGTTTGTGAAGTGGTTCCAAATCACCTTCATCATCAGAAGAGACTGTCTCTGCAATAGATATTTGCGGTAAAGGCGATGGATTTTCACAAACTTCATTCTCGTTCTGTGTAGCTCTTTCTTTTCTGACAATGTAATCAGTAATTAAACTTTGCGATGACGATTCTACTAATTTTCGGCCAGCTAGTGTTCACCCTACTTCAAACCCTTGTCCTCCCACGACGTCCGGGAAATCCAACTACAGATGTGTTCAAGGTCATCCAGATGTGTAAACAATGACTCATCGGTGTTAAATTTCACAGAAGGCCGAGACAAAGTTAAACTTTGAAGCTTTTTCTTCAAAATTAATGCATTTCTTTCGTTTTTTTTTCAGTTTTAAGTATTTTTTATGTTAATCACACTTATATCAAAAATTGCTAGGAACTAAAGCAATTAAGGTAGATCTAGCTGTCCTTTACATCCCTAAACGTTATATGTCAGTGGAACAAATGGAGTGAGCTTTGAGCGTTCCACGATTTTTGGAGATTGTCTATACGCGGGCTTCCTAAACAAGCCTATATGTATGTTTGTCCAAGAAATTTTTGGATGAAATACAAACCGCACAACTTCAAAATCGCATAAAAATAATCCGCATAAAAAGAGACCTTACAGTATATAG
>NW_019384997.1:158212-197658 GCF_000671375.1 Centruroides sculpturatus | reverse complement strand
TTTTTTTGCCAGTATTTGACTGACAACAAAACTAGCCTTTACTGCCGTATTTGATAAAATAGCTTGATTTTTAAAAATAGCCTGTTGTTTTCCCAAGTTTTTCTCCATTTGATTAAACTTATCTATCCGGAGTTGTCCTGTTAAGTTTTTATATTGTTGTTCATGTTTTGTATCATAATGCCTTTTTATGTTATATTCTTTTAATGTCGACACAGTCTCTGAGCATATTAAGCATACAGCTTTATTTTCAACGAAAGTGAAAAAATAATCAAATTTCCACTTTTCTTGAAAATGCCTGTGCTCATCCGCAACCTTTCATTGTTTTGTTTGCTTTTCCGACATGCTATTATGGATTAAAAATTTGAAAATTAAAAAAATTTGTAGGAAACTTAATTTTGAATAAAAAAAACTCTATTACCTTTTTGACAATAATATTGCACTCAAGCCTTTTAAGAAACATAAGAATTGCTAAAATTGCTAGTTAACAGCTTACCAGTCTGACTGTGTGACAGAAGCAAACACAAACAAGCACAGATGCGGCGCGTACGTATTGCATGTTTGAACAAGTCGCCGACAAGTGTGTATCTCGTCGCAAAAAATTGCGCAGACACGGTGCGTTTGTATTGGATGTTTGAACAACTTGCCGACAAGTGAGTAACTCGTCACAAAAAATTGTTTCGGTTTAGTATGTACTACCATTTTATTATAAATAATTTTATAACAATATATTGATGGGAGAAAGTCAATAAAATAAATTCAATTTTAAAAATGCTTGGCGGGCCGCATAAACATGTTTAACGGGCCGCAAGTGGCTCGCGGGCCACGTGTTGCTCATCCCTGATGTAGGTGATGCCCCGTGTAAGAAATTTTGGCATGTCTTGTGGATTGATGATGATGTGTGTTAAATGTTTAGCTAGTTCCTGGTGCAGTGATGTAAACTTTTTGTACCAGAAATTGTGAATGTTGTCTACACCAGGTGTCTTCCAGTTGTGTGTTCTGTTAACAGCGTAGCGAATGTCGTGTATGTTTATTTCAGCACAGGGCATAGTTGGTATGTTGTGCAAGTTTCTGTTCTCCTCCTCGATCCAGCCTGCATCAGCATTGTGTGTAACAGCATTGGACCAAAGAGAAGACCAATAAGTTGTGAGTTCTTCTTCTGTTGGTGTGCCACTGTGCTGTGTATCAGTGTTTGTTTTGGTACTGATTTGTCTGTAGAAAAGTTTTTCATTGTTTGTGAATAATTTATTTTGTTGTTTTCGTAGTGTACATGTTTTGTATCGTTTGAGTCTACGTGCTTTGGCTGCGAGTTTTTGTTTTAGTGTATCGATGTATTCTGTAATGTGTGTGTTGTGATGTTCATGTTTTGTGTGTGTTTTGATTTTCTTGAAAATGTTTTTGAGTTGTTTCTTTAATTTGGGTGTTATGTTGTTTTTAGTGTATTGTGTCAGCCTGCCTAATTGCTGTCTAATGTCATTTATTTGTGTTTCTATTCTTCTCTGCCAGGCAGGCTTGTGATAGAATTGTGTTTTGTGTGTGTCTGTCTGTGAGTGTATTTTCAGTCCATGGTGTGTTACTACTGTGACTGCCCCAGCATAAACTAATGTATGAATGTCTGAGAGTGTAGAAATTGAATGAATGTAGTTTGGTAGTAAGTGAGTGTTTACATAATCTAGTGTTTTTCCTACTGCCTTTGACGTGTTGATTTTCGGTATTCGTGGTCTTTGTGTGGGATCTGTACCTGTATATTTAGTGAGTGTTTCCTGAAATATAAGTGAGAGTGTATTAACTAAATCTATATCTATGTTATCAGTGGTGGATGAGGAAGTGTCTGTAGTATCATTAATGGTAGTTGTTGTATGTGTACTATTATCAATGCTTGTTGCTGTATTATCCTGACAGGTTATGTGATCTTCATTAATGTTAAATGTTTCTGTCTGTTGATGTATTTGATCAGCAACCTGTTGTTTGATAAGTTCAAGTGTTTTTTGTGAGATAAGGTTGTTGTGTATAATTGTTCTTTTTTGATCAACAACCCTTTGTTCGGTGACAGTGAAGTGAGGATATTGTTGTGTGAATCTATGGTGTAGTTGTTGTCTGTATGCTGTCATGTTTGTTTCGAGTCTTGTGATGGTGTAGTAAGTACGGATGATAAACTCGTTCATTTTTGTTGTCCATTTCATCCGTTGGCGTGGTTTTTTAGCCTTTGTGGTCTGTGGATGCATTGCCACAGAAACACCAAGGCTAGGTTGATTCCTCACATCTGTTGAGGGCATTGCAGTAGCCATGCTTGGGCCGATGCTGCTTTTGCCACTGGTAACGAAGGGAGACTGTGGCCTATTTTTCGAACGTGAGTCTCTGCCTAACCCACAAACGTGGACCTTGTTAATCTGGGCGACGTCTGAGCCGGTATCATACTTAGATCTGGTTACTACCATAATAATTATCTCCACAGAATGTGGGTGTGGTCACTCTTAGCTTCATTTCTCTTCATAGACCTTACTGGCATGGGTGTCCCTACCAGGAGTTTGTGCTCCAGCTTGCATTGCTCTATGGTTCAGTAAAATTACTGGGCTTTCCCACCACGACCAGGTGGTGATCACGGGAGAGACATTATTATTATTATTGCCAAATTATAACCCGATAATTTATGGCAGTTGATGGTGTGTTATTTGTTTAAATCTTTTCTTTATATATAAATTTTATTAGAACACTTAAAATTTCAAAAATGTTGTTCTATGGTAATTGGTCTTAGCTAAAGTACATATTTAATTACAAACACATATCAGCTGTTTCTGAAGAGTTTCTTAACATTTAAAACATTGTCATAAAAAAAGAAAAAATTTCAGATTTGTGATAACTTTTTTTATTTAAAAATAATATATCTAATTACTAAATTTTGGTAAATCTAATTAGGGAGAGGTTACATTTTTTTAAATATATAATATTCATAATAATAACAGCAAAAGATAATAATCTCATGCATTATAAAAATAAAAAAATTATTGTTAATTATTTTAAGTTCATCTGGCATCAGAATATTTTATTTTATATTTTTCTTCAATTTTAATGTATTTTGTAATATTTTAAAAATGTTTTATCTTGGATTTGTGAATTTCTAAACTTTATTATTAATGAAGTTTGTTACTGTCTTCATAACAGAGGGATGACATTTGCAACTGTGTCTTGTAGTTTATTAACAAATAATAATTTTCTCAGCTTATGATTAAATGTAATTAATGGCTTATTGAAATTTTACATTGTAAGTTGAATCCAAAATGAAAAATATTAATTATGGAGTGTCACAAAATTTGAATTAGTTTTTCTCATGAGTGAATGCCATTTACTATAAAATCTGTGTGATTTTATTTTGATATCTTCTACTTGACAATAGAATATTACAGTAGAGCATTGATTATCCAATCCTCGATTAACCGTCACCTCGGTTAACCGACCGCGTTCTAGTCGGCAAATTCAAATGTCCACTAGTTATGTGGCGTTACAATATTTGGCTACGTCTTGGCTACTTTAATATTATTTTTTACTTGTTTTAGCTGGCAACACTGGATCGACCATGAAAGGGAGCCAGTATTTAAACGAGGCTTAATTTTCTAATTTTTTATGATACAATAGCAACGATTATTATTTTTAAAAAAAATTTGATAAGCTTAACTTGGAGGAAAATTCAACGCAAAGTAGGTTAATAGCGATATACTAATTACATGGGATATAATAATATACTACACTAATAATGGATTTTTTCATACTTTTTGGTTATCCGACTTTTCAATTATCCGACCAACCCCAGTCCCCAACTGAGTCAGATAATCGATGCTCTACTGTATTTTATATCAATAACTAATTTAATTTAATGTAGCATTATTTATTATTAATGAAATTTGTTTTAATTCTGTTAAAATTATATGAAACGTGCAATGCCATAATGTTGTAAATACCATTTTTTCCTAAAAGTTTTATTGAAGAATTGAATTTTAAATGCAATGTTTTCTGAGGCAAAAAAAATATTGTGGTGATAGTGGCACTTAAAATGTTACGGCTTATATTTACACCATTTCAGTATTCCAGAGAGTTTGTAGCCTGATGACTTTTTTACTATTTTATTATATTATTGAAATGAATTTATTCACTAGAAAAAGTTTTTTACCTCTCCTGAAAAATTTGTTTTTTGACATTTACAACATTATGTAATTGTATGCTTCATATAATAGTATATGTTAGGAAAAAAAGTATTTAATTTTTTTTAATGTAGTGATTTTGACAATTTGGAATGGAAAAAACAAAACTGGACTTCAAATACAAATTATACATTTTCTGGACTTTTTCCTGGAAGAAAGTATCGAGTTAAAGTTGATGTCAAATTTGTACACAATTCATACATCTCTCACAGTTCTGATTACATAACAGTCATAACAGAAAACAAAGGTAATAAAAGTGTTTTAAATTCATTTTTCTATTTATTTATATAAAATATAACTGTTAATTTTAATGTAAAATTTGTTTATACTTGTTTGATGTTTAAGAATAAACAAACAAGTAGCCTAAAAGTTTGCTTTATATGTAAATTCATATTTACATTATTATTTATTCTTAAAAGTTTTTTATCATAATAAGTTACTGCATATTATAGAATCCTTGTCAAATTACTAAACATTTCAATGATTTGCAAGGACTCTGTCCTTATGGTCTAATAAAAACACCTCTCTTTTCTGCAAAACGATCTTATTTCTCATCTCTTTCTTAAATGTTGTTTCTTTTAATTGTGAGAATCTGATTAGACTTGTGGTAAACAATGGGTAAGATGATCTAGATATGTAATCTTGCAAAGTTCCTTGACAACTTTGTTTTATTTTTCTTTGAAAAATTGCAAATCATAACAATACCCAAGAAGTCAAGATTGAAGGAGAAAATCTGGAAGTTTTATACTATACACATTGTAAAAGTACAAAGACTCAATGTGTGCATCTATATGATACATATCCAAGTTTCTGCTATACTTTTTTCGCATATTGGGTTCAAACATTCAAGGACTGTTGCAATGCATTGATTAAATGTGAATAAATAAATCCTTTGCCAATGGTGGAACATACCTAGGAGGATACTTCAGAGGAAGAAATCACAGGAGTAATGTTTAATAACCTGGGAGGCTAACAGAATAGAGGTGAATCGCCTGTAGATGCTAGAGACCTATCTCTGCACCTTGCCACAGTACAGGTTCTTTTAGTATAAATAAAATTTTCAGATTTTCTCTTTTAATCCCAGTTTACAATGTACTTCCATATACCTTTTTATGGTTTTCCAAAAAGAAATTATCAAAGGACTTTTGAATAATACTATATTCACAAAATATAATTTCCAAATTATATTACTGAAATATAGCTTAGGTAATTTTTTTTTCTTAAAAACTTCTGATGATGCTAATATATTCCTGAAAACAAATAAGAAATTAAAAGTATTTTTCTGACTTTTGTAGATAGATTTTGTGTGTTGTTAAAAAGTTGAAATTATTCTTTATAAATTGCATGATCTTGCTTTCTTGAGAAAAGTTTAAGATTTCTCAAATCTTACAGATTGATTTTAGAATAATAGACACATACTGACATATATTTTGCAAATATGTCACAATCATATAGTATGTATATGTTTGAATTTCTGTTTCAAAAATAAAGAATTGCTTTTAGTTTAAATTTTATTTCATTTTATTCAGATTTATTTTTGTATTAAAAATAAAAATGTTTTCAAAATTAATATTTTATTACATATATTTTCTCTACCTAATTATAATATTATGCAATTGTGATTGAAAACTTTATAGCACCTTCTGCACCCAGCAATCTTTCAGCTCAACAGCAAGGACAAAGGATATTTGTAAAATGGTCAGCACCTCAAATTCATGAAGTTATAACAGGATATAAGGTAAAATCTATCTCTGTTTTTCAAGATTGTTGTAGGTTAATTTAGTGAGAATTTACTTTGTTTTTTCTTTCTCCATAATGTTCAAATTAAAATGTACTTTTTATAAAACATTAATTTTTTAATGTCAAAATTTTAAATAAAATGTCATTTTAACACTGTGAAATACATGGATTTAAAGTTTTTACACTAATTTGATAACAGCAGTACTTAGTGAAGAATAATTTGAAGAATTAAACAAATTTGTTAACAAAATATCATATTCCACATCAGGTGACTAGATATTTATAATTTAAACTATTACAGCCAGAAAATATTCTGCCAGGATTATATCGGGATATAATATACTTACTATTTAATAATTAAATCTGAAGTATAATTTTGCCTAGAGGTGGATATTAGGTGCCATTCCTTGATAAATTTTTTAATTATAAATAAATTAATATTTAATCTAGAAAGTTCTGGAAGAAAATAATTGACCCAGAAGTCAAGTTCAAAACACCATATACGCCAGTTAAATTCAAAACTTATATATATATTGAAAAATAAACGTATGTACAGTTACAAAAGTCACAAAACAAACATTTACAAAACGTCAGATGTTAACAAAGTTCATCACATTTATCTACTACAACAGGTCCGTCGAAAAGACACCTTGCAACGAACTAATTCTAAAGTCATTTACAGCACGAGACGAAACAATCTTCGGGGCCAGCTTAGGTGAACTAAAGTCAGACATGAGTTTCCTTCATGCGTCCAAGGCGAACTTAGACAAACGTGAGTTTCATAGATGTATTCCAGGCAAACTGAACTTCCGCCACAACTCAATCCTTTTATACGGATTGAAGTCAATCGGCTTCCACCAATCAGCACTTAGTAGCACTACAAAACGTCCGCCGATGGTCCGATGTCTCTCAACCAATCAGCGGTCGAGTCTTCAAAAGTGGTCCGATTGCCGTTTCTATGGCGACAACCATCGTTCGTCGAACGAATGGAAAAGCGCGGGAAATCGCATGACAGACGATTTTTATCCCGACACCAGAATAGGGCTCAAATCCACAACTCCTGCTTACCATATAGATGCATAGACCTTCATCCAATCTTTGCCTCCAGAACTCTTAATAATTTAGATACAGTCTACTTGTCTTAAAGCAAACATGAACAAAGTGAATTATGCCATTGTCACAACAACATTAATTTATGCGATAAAGCAAGCAAAAATTTTACCAGAATTTGTTAAATCAAACTGTGAATTACCTTCACAACCCCCAAGAAATAACCCTATTTCCAATAATGATTTTATTATTCATGTCAAAAAGTGTAAAAAGCAGAATGATACTGTAATAAATGTTCTATTTTGAGTAGAGTAATTTTCTTCTAGTAAGCAAAGACTTGTTTGATCTCCAGTTGCTCTACAATTGGAGATCAAACAAGCAATTCAAACATCTGGCTTTAGTTACCATTCTACTATACTCAGAAAGTAAGGATTAAAATTTAAGAATAAAGGGTGGACATCCTTAAATTTTATCTGGCATCATTGTAATTTTAATCATTGTGAAATTTACCTGGCATAATCTAATAAATTAATAATATAAATGATTTTCAAATCAAACAAAATGATGAGGAGATGGTATTCTCTGTTTAATTAAGTATGGAGCACTCAGTATATCAGAGTGATTAAACAAAGCTAAAAGAAATCCATGATTTTTTCAAGGAGCATACAATGATGCCAGGTTTGGCTACTTTGCACCAAATCTGGCTCCTTTTTTACTCTTTTGGCATCAAAAAATATTTCATACTTTTCAAACAATCTTCAACAGAAAAAAAATCATAGATTTTTCTTGGCTTTGTTTAACCACTCTGTTATACTGTTCCATACTTAAACAGAGAATACCATCTTCTCCTCATTTTGTTTGATTTTAAAATCATTTACATTATTAATTTATTTTTGTAAATAAATTTAACTTTATTTAGTAAGCTAATTCAAAATATAATTTAGCGTTTTCACTTGTCTACTAAGCCTTAAAGCCTTAAATCTACTAAGTCCATAAATTATATGACCTTGACTCTGAAAATTATTANAAAATCATTTACATTATTAATTTATTTTTGTAAATAAATTTAACTTTATTTAGTAAGCTAATTCAAAATATAATTTAGCGGTTTCACTTGTCTACTAAGCCTTAAAGCCTTAAATCTACTAAGTCCATAAATTATATGACCTTGACTCTGAAAATTATTAATACCAGTTTTCATTAAAGCGAACTACTTACTGTTTCCCTAGTATTAACACAAGTTGACTATATAGCCATCCTGGTTACTTGTGGTGACTTGAGATGATTTAAGTGTTCACTTAATAGGTCCTTCGTGGCATTCAGCTGGCTGTTGCTTTACCTAGCTGATGCATATGCAGGGTGCATAGGAAAGTCCCTTTAATCGGAAAATTCTTGCGAACGGAAAGAGCTACAGCTATGCAAGTGAGGTAACGATATAGTAAAGCGACTATGCCCGACCCAATGCAAACAACAGCAGCACCCCTAGTGGCAAAATTTGGAAGATAGGCAGTGCAAATCAAAAATGAAAACAGATAGAGTAAACTTTCCAATTAGAAAGTTTTAGAGCATCAATTAATTAGTAGGAAATGATGTGTGGTTCACACGGATAACATAAATTGACGCCTGTATACCCAAAAATGTCCAAAAGCAATGCACGCCATTTTGTGTAAACATTTGAAAAGAATAGCCATAGGTTAGAAATACGCACAATTTATTGCATAAAATACGTACTTATGTCAATACAGTTTGATAAAATCACACAAAAGACAACAGAAAGGCAAACTGTCACACAGTGATAACAAGTTAATATCGAGTATGTGCAAAAAGTTTGCCATTTCTCATGATACATGCCATTGTTATCAAACTGTATTGACGTAAGTATGTATTTTATGCAATAAGTTGTGTGTATTTCTTCATACATATGGCTATTCCTTTTAAATGTTTACACAAAATGGCATGCATTGCTTTTGAACATTTTTGAGTATACAGGCAACAATTTATCTTATCCATGTGAACCACACATCATTTCATACTAATTAATTGATGCTCTAAAACTTTCTAATTGGAAAGTTTGCTCTATCTGTTTTTGTTTTCAATTTGCACTGCCTACCTTCCAAATTTCGCTACTAGGGGCACTGCTGTTGTTTGCATTGGGTCGGGCGTAGTCGCTTTACTATACTGTTATCTCACTTGCATAGCTGTAGCTTTCTCTGTTTGCATGAATTTTCCAGTTAAAGAGACTTTCCTATGCACCCTGTATACAAATAAAAATCTGCTACATTATATCAGGCAAGGTTATTGAACCCTGCCTGATATAATGGAGCAGATTGTTTGGTCTTAATTGAAAAATTGGGTTATTGCATGCTTACATTAGTATATAATTTAGACTATTATTTCAAAGTTATATACATATTATATAAGAGATAACCAAATTTATGAAGTTCAAAATTCACTGCATGAAATGAAATGAAAAAATTTATTTTACAATAATAAGTTTTATAGATGTTATATGATAGTTCTTGGTATGACATAATTCATAAATATATGAATTCTTCCCAAGAAAGTCTATAAAACTGTCTTTATATATAAGAATATCTTTACAAAGGTGCAGAATATTTTCAGGACTCAAAATTTTCCCAGAACATACAGAATTTTATTGCACACTAGCACACAAAATAAAACATTTTATGATTGAATTAATAATTATTATTATGTAGTTTGGAAAATTCAAATTAAATAATGCAGATAATTAAATTGGTCTACCATGTAACTTGTCATACAATGCTAAACTGATAAATTATTGTAAAAATTTTTACATTAAATGATAATGATATATTCTTTAATTTAAGTATGAATCATCACAGAAGCCATCCTGTGATGATTCATGCATAGTTATAAGAGAGGTTGCGGCCATCATGTTTCAGCCCAAAGCATGAATGACAGGTGGTTGAGCACTGCCATCTGGCAACTCTAGATGGTCGATAATGGCATTCACTACGTCTAGCATGGCGAGTGGAAGATTGGTTTAAACTTCATTTTTTTTGTGTTTGGGGTTAAAATTATGACTTATTTTATTAAAATAACTAGCAGACCCTGCCACGCATTGTTGTGGCTCAAAATATATCTATTATAAATTTATAACACTTCCCCCATGGGGGGATTTTTTGAAAAATTTCTTCTTAGTGTACATTCTCTTGACCTACCCTATTAAAACGCAATCAAAAACGCAAAAACCCACATCTAAAAATAGTATAAGTATAAGCAGAGTTCTTTACGGTAAGCCTTGATCCTAACCATCTTCCTTCAGTGGGGTTGAATTTCGACACGTATATTATATAAAAACACGCGCGTATTCGAATGCAGTGTTGTGTCAAAATTTCAAAGGAATCGGTAGGAACAAACGAACATTACATTTTTATTTATATAAATAGATAGATGATGATCCGCTTTAGTTCATTTTCACAGAAAAACGTAATGCCTCATAGAAAAGCAAACTTAGGGCGTCATACTCGTAGCGCCATCTGTTGGACATAAAAGCCTTAACCTAGATTATATCTTTTAATTTATATGAATGTTTAACAGAATATACAGCCTATGTCCACCCTGAAGTTCCATTCTAAATATTGGTGAAAGAATTTTGAAATCAGATGAGTAGTTTCGGAGATTACCTGCTGCATAGAAACATACATACATACATACATACATACATACATACATACATACATACATACATACATACATAACCTCTTTATAATATTAGTATAGATGATTATTTAAGCATTTACAAATAATAATGTAAAGAAATAGACAATTTTAATACAGAAATTATTTAATTATTCAATTTTTTAGCAAGTGATGCGAAGTGCGTATAGAATTTACATANTAATATTAGTATAGATGATTATTTAAGCATTTACAAATAATAATGTAAAGAAATAGACAATTTTAATACAGAAATTATTTAATTATTCAATTTTTTAGCAAGTGATGCGAAGTGCGTATAGAATTTACATATATTTGCCTTCATAACAGCTTATCTTAAGATAGGTTTGCTATTCTGTGGAATCTTCTACCATCAACAGTATAATACATTTGTAAATTTTCTAAAAATTAATTATCCGAGCTGCTTTCAAATTTACATAAGCCACTACTTCCCTCGACAAAAGTATGAGATCAACTTTATTGTAACATTTTTGTGGGTTTTGCTATAATATTGTTAGGATATAAATGTATGTTACATGCTAGTCTGTAATTAATATCAAGTAATATTTTAAAGTAGTGTGTTAAATGATTCAATGCCTTGTTTAATTCAGCAATAGTTGAAAATAAGTCTTATTGAATAATGTCTTTGTATTTTTGCACATCCTCAAATTAAAACTAATAAAACAGTATTAATTCAGACAAGCAGTAAATATCAATGAGATATTCAGTTTACTAATATTTACAATTTTATGTTGTACATTATATGCTATTGTAAATTATATTTATTTAAAAATGTTTAATGGTTATAGTTTGCATAAATTTATTTTTCACCTATTATTTATCTATTCAAGAAGTTTTTTATATATATACAGGCGACCCCCCATAACGCAGTAAATACGTTCCACTTTATAAGAATTTCACATTGTAGGAATCCTTAAATATATGAGCAATCACAGCGCAGCATATGTGCAGTTTACGGACTAGGCTGTTTGAAAGATTTTCTTCCATAAAATTAATCAATTCTAGACTAATTTGACTCAACATATACAAAACACATATAATTTTTTGGGAATAATCTGTATAAACTATGCTATAAACAAAAAATTGTAGGATTACTTACCGAGTGTGCACCATTCGACGACGCAATTGCTTAAGCTTGTTTTCGTCACGGAGCAGTGCACCAAACAGCGGGCACATTTTCTGATAAGTTATTTTTCTGCGAAAAATTCGTTGAACTTTGGAGACATCATTAATAGAAATAATTTTTATGGCCGTTGAATAAGAAATGTTTTTTTCACAAGAAATGTATAAAATTGCAGTACCTAATTTATATACTGTACAGATGATAGTAAACTCAACTTACCTAAACTCTTCGTAGCATGTAAGTAGTTTGGCTGCTCGTCCACTATTGGTCCAGATTCCCAATCCTGTCACGACATGAGTCAGCGATGACGTTTTACCACATTTTATGAGTCTCTTTTAGTGTCTTTATACGAATACAGTCGCAATTTTTTTGCTGTGATATACAAATCCGCATTTTATGAACCCACGTTATAGGGGGACCGACTGTATATATAACCATAAAGAATTAATTTACTGTGAAACATTGTTTAATCTAGTTATTAGATATTTAGAGCTATAAAGGATGTATTTGTTTTAATTGCATTTATTAATTATAATTAATTATACTGTAAAATAAATTACAAATGAAAAGCTTATTAATATGAATTTTTTTTTTCAGATTTATGTTCTCCCTCCAACACCACCACATATAGAATTACTAAATAAAATAATTCCAACTCAGACAGTACTACAATATGATTTTCTTCCAGGAATTAATTATACCATTTGGGTATGATATTACATTTGTATAATAAATATGTATATATTTGTGGAAAGCTATGAAACACAAATTTTATATGCAGCATAAACTATTCTGAAATCATTACATAATAGACACACAAATAATGAGGCACTCTCAATAGCATTTACTATACAGTCGACCCCCCTATAAGATCATTGATTTTTCCGTTTTATCTGAATTACATGTTGTACGAGTCACTTAGATTTTACAAATATGTGAGCCGTTCACAGCCCGGCACATGTATTTGTAAAATCTAAGTGACTCGTACAACATGTAATTCAGATAAAACGGAAAAATCAATGATCTTATAGGGGGGTCGACTGTATACTGTTCCATTCAGTTTTGGATGAAAAGTCATTTGGAAGACTATCATGGCAACATACTTAATATGACAGAACATTATCTATGTCATATTGTATTTTTTTTTATATACTTTGATGATTTTAGTTTTTTATTCATTGAAAGTGACCACATGAACATTATCCTTTTAAATATCTCTTACATTTTCAATAAAAAATTCAATAATGAGACTCAATGATTCAATAAAAAAAATGTAATAATATCCTCTCTATATATTTATACTTATGTAGTATATTAAAGTTAACACTGCAGTACAATATTTGTGGTTCATTTTCCTTGCAACAATACTTCATAATACTTTTTAAATAAAACTAGTAAGCAAAGTAATTATGTTTGCTTTCCTTGCTAGTCATAATATTACATCTAGTAGAAGTATATTTTGTAGCCTTTAGTATTAATTATTTTTAATCAAATTTTTATTTCTAACATTGTTTTTTTAAAAGAAAATCTTTTCTTTATTNCAAAATCCATGACTGATTAATGAAAAAATTTCCAAAAATTTATAAATTTATGTACAAGTTATAACATAATATATAAATGTTTAATTTTATATGGATTTTAAGTTTCAGTGTAAGAAAAATAAAAAGAAATTAATATTTATACAACTACAGAAAAGATATTTTTTAAATGATGAAATAATGTTTATTAATTTATTGGCAGAAATTTTAATATATAGGGGTGCAAAAGTAGGTATACAGTTTTTATTATTGAAAAAATAAACATACAGGCAGAAAATAGGAAGAAAAAACATTTTTTCTTGTGTACAAATTAAATCACAAATAAGGAATATGAACTAATAAAAGATAAATAATAATAATGAACACCAAACATTTGTATTTCTCAGATTCTCAACTGTTTACCTACTTTTGCACCCCCTGTATAATGACAAGATCACATAGATAAATCATAACAATCATTTAATGTGTAATTGTTTTTACAAATATATTGTGTTAACAGTTCTGTGCTAATTTGTAGATTGTTAGAATATTTAAAAATTATCTTATAACACTTGAAATTTTACTAAGGCATTAACTTTGATATTTTCTTTATTAAATAAGTTTTCAAAATAATTTGAAAATTCAAAGCATAAACTTTTTAATGAATTAATATTTTGTAGCTTTGTGGAATCTGAATTTTCAGAAACTTAAATTTGAGAAATTAAACATTTTTAATGAATTGCTTTTTTTTTCTATTTGTGAATTTTTTCCTTGAAAGAAAAATTTTAATTTTCATACTTCTGATTTCAATTGAAAATGTATGTGTACAATAATTTATTTTTGTAATATAATATGAATCAAAGCTATTTTGTAAGAGTAAATTTATTTAATAGTCAATACACTGAAGTAACTATAATCTATGCATGATGAAATGATTTTTTTTACTGTAGTTCTTTAATTTAAGCTATATGGAGATGTTATACTATTTGGAAGACATCATATATCGTAGGGAAGTTCAGGTTTTTATTGGTATCTTATTACTCTCCAGGCTCTGTTATATATAACAGAAGGAAAATATGGTGATCAGTCAAAAAATGACACTCCAAGATTTTTGCATTTTTGGACTCAGGTTTCCTTGAAACGTCAAGAAATGCAAAAAAAATTCAGAGGTTTTTTTCTGTAAGTATAGATGTTTGTGTGTATGGGGCATGATTTTGTTCATCTTTGAAGCTTGAAGCTTAATAACTCCTGTGCTTTTTGTCAAAATTCTCTGAAATTTTGCAGGAAGGTTTGTTTATTACAGAGATTGATGCTATTAAATTTTGGTGGTTAAATGTTAAAGAGGTGGGGAGATAAAGGAGATTGTGTCATATCTCTAGTAGGGTCTGACTTAATAATAATTTACTCATTATTAGCATTTATATTTTTTTAAAAAGTCATCTCTACTGTAAAAATTAAAATATTTGCCATTTTATAATAATTAAAAATATAAAAAGTTTTTAATAAAATATTTTAACAGATGCCACCCCAAATGTTGCCAGAAAAGTTAAGCAACTCATCGCTGGATTTTTTTAATGTTTTTTTGTACATATTTATTATTTATTCATTCAGCTAGATGAAGATAGTACAGAGTTTTTGTCTACTTAAACAGGTTTCTGTATGAGTAGATAGAAACCTGTTTAAGGAACATGAGTTTTTATTAGTCACTTATTTGATTAATTGATATAAAAAAATATATATATACTTAACTTTCTGAGGTAAAATCCTGCAGGCATCCTTGATTCAGATGCACTTTTGTGAAAAGAATAATTTAACTTTAACTTTCTGTTATTAAAACTTTGTAAATCATAAACAAAATTTAATATATTATGATGTATGAGGTAAAATGTTTAGTTAAATTTATATACAGTGAAGTCTGCTTAAAGTAGAAATTATTTTTGTTGATATACTTTAGGAGAATTAGAATATTTAATTTTTTATTTTTATAGTTTCTATATAATCTAATTGTAATTAATATATTTTATAGGTAACTTCTTTATCTGGTAATCTGGAAAGTGGAAATTCTCCACCAGTCTACTTGGAATTTGATAAGGATTATATATCTAGTCCAATTGAAGATCTTAGTGTTTTAAATATAACAGCTAATTCTCTTGTTGTTTCTTGGAAAAACAATTTTGATAAAGTTGATAAATACTGTCTATTGTATCATCCAAATTATGAAAATGATTATTTGCCTTGGAAGCAGATAAATACTACATCTAACAATGTAAAAGGTACTGTCTGTTTTTGAGTTAACAAAAATATTCTGTATTTTAATATAAAAAAATATAATTTTCATAATAAACCAAACATTAAAAAGTTACTTTTCTCTGTTCAGTTGATTTACTTTCACCTGGAACAACTTACATTTTCAAAATATTTGCATTTAAAAATGATATTTCTGGACCTGTAAAAAGCATAGAAAGAACAACATTAGGTAAGTAACAAAATAATTAATCTATCATTATTTGAAATTATGTTTTTAATAAATTTATTTATTGTAAATTTTAAAATGTTTGTATATAATAGCAAAATTTATAGGTAAAATGTTTAGTTAAATTTATATACAGTGAAGTTTGCTTATTGTAATCACTTTGAGACTCAGCTATGCATATGATGATAACCAATTGAAAATATTTAGTGGGTTAAGAAAATAAAACTACAATTAATGGAAATGCTGCTTTTATTGACTTTGATATCAAAAAGACATGTTNAAAATACTACTATAATCTATGTTAGGAGTAAAGATAGAAAAGTGAAAGTAGAAGAAAGTCACTCTTATCTGCACGACAAATTGGGCAAGCTCCTGACATACGCTCCTTAACCACATGGATTCCTTCCCTCCTCCACCTCACGTCGTTCCTTCTCACTCGCTTCCCTCAGAATGAAAAAAAGAAAGTCCTGTCCTCCTATGCTGCCTTGTCGGTTGTTTTTTCTTTTTAGCCCAAAACTCGCCAGAAAGCGCAAATAGGTCAGAAGAGACAGAAAAGAGGAAAAATAGTGCAGTTTTTTCTCTTTTTAGTAGAAGAGGAAATTATAGATAGCATAAGATTATACAGACTAAAATATAAATATACATGGTGGGATACTCCACAGCTCTGTCAATGTATATGTGGCCTTATAGAATTGTATCATATTATCATTATTAATTTTAGTTTGACTTACAAAGGAGGCCAGAACAAAACTCCATTGTTAAGATATGGACTGTCTGCACATATATTCTTCTTAATTAATTTTCTTCTGAAAATTAATATGATTAATAAATTTAGTTTTAATTATTATTTATAAAACTTTTGATTTAATAATAATTCTGTGCAACATAAATATATGAAAAATTTATTAAAATTGATCTAAAAAACAAATACCACTTTTACTCAAGTTTTTTTAATAATTATGCTATCAAATTTTTTTGGTTTACAATAAATAAAAAATAATAATGAATTTTATTCATACATAATTAATAAACTTGAAATAATTAAAGAACTGTTTAAAACATTGTTATAGTATAAATGTAAAATTTATTTAAAATTTATATTACTTACAAATGTATTTGATAGGAAAGCCTCTCAGTTCTGTGTCAAACATCAAGAGTATAGTGAAAGGAACTAAAGTCATTCTTCAATGGGATTCCATCAATGATAAAAGAAGTAATAAATGGATTTATGGAATATTCATGTTTCAAAAATCTTTTAATACATTAGGTAATAATTTTTTATAAACTTTTTATTTGTTAACTGAAATTTTTAACTTTTATTAAGTTCAATTTTAAAAAATGCTATTTTTGTAAGTATACCATAATATTTAATAAACAAAAACTGCTTGGTTAATGACACCAAAATTACTATGAAATGTTTTTGGCCTTAGTTCAGGCCATCTTTAGTATACATATCTGCTAAAGATATGTACACTAAAGATTTATTACAAAATATATACTATATTTGGAATAAATAATTTTGGTGTCTTACCAGTGAAGTGTTGAAAAACTAGACTAATTGGAGCTAGACCTTATCTGGATTTTTGAATATACATGTAAATTAGCATTTTAAGTACTGTAAACTCTAAATAGAAGACCTAAACTTGAATTCAAGCCAGTATTTCACAAGGAATGTAAGAGTGCTTAATTAATTAAAAAAAGATTCAAAATGTGATTTACAGAATCACTGTATCTAAATAAAAAGTATATTAATCATAATTTTAAAATGAAAAAATTCTGAATTCTAAGTGACTATTAAAACATCAATAGGGTGAGGCCAAAAGAACATTGACAATGAAGTTACTATTAAAAAGGTTAATATTAATTTTTCAGTGGCCAAATCTGAATTTTTGATGTCTGGATTTTCAACACTTCACTATGATTCTTTTTTTTTCCTGGACATTTGAAAAGAATTATGTTAGATTATGCAACATCTATCACTTTTATATCTTAACTACTTTTTTATTATTTAAAAAACAAAAAAAAAATGTTTGAAGTAACATTTAAATATCATTGATTATGATACAAGTGTATGAAGTTTGCTTGAAAAATAATACTCCACCTGCTTAATTACCTGCTTAAAGCAGTTAATATAATTTGTACATATCAAAAGTTGCGTTAAGAGGGGTTTTCCTGTGTGTATGATGGTACTTGGGTGGTTAAAAATATTTACCAGAGATGATGCATAAGAGTACAGCCAAAGTTGTATAAATAATGTTTTCAGATTAATAATTGAGGATGGTAAAAAGATGGTTGATACTGGATGGGGAAGTTTAGAAGGATATAGACTTCTTTGTGTTAGTAATATCCACATTTAGAAAGACGTTAATAAGGTTGTTTGCCAGTAAATTAAAATTTATGGTCCATGGGTTGATTCATTACATTTCAATTTATTACACCACTTGGTAAGATTTTTCAATAGAGTGTGATGATGATATTATGGCAAATTAATCTTTGATATAATCTGATAACTTATCATAAGGGAATATTGAGAATAGATTTGTGCATACATTTTTTCTTATAAATCTAAAAAGACTTAGATGTATAAAAATGTGTTTCAGAAAGAAAAGTTTGTTGTTATGTTATTGAGTTTTTATTAAAAACTTATAATTATTTAATTTTAACTAATTTTATTGTTTAATTTTATTTTTGAAACATGCAAAATTAATTGGAATAAATAATTACATTTTAAAATCTGAAAGTAGTTTAAAAAATGGAATGACATTTTATAATAACTTAGTTTTCATGTAATATATTTTAAGATGTTTAACTTCAAATTTTAGTAGATAATTTTTAACAATAACAATATATTAAATATAAATATTATGTATTTGTTAATAATATATTATTGTTATATGAGTTATAAAACCTTTTGTTAAATTTCTGTTTTAAATATTTAGTACTTGTTGGAAATACGTCATTGACAAATTTCACTTTATCTGGTTTGAATCCTTGTGAAATGTATTCACTTGAAGTTAGAGTTATTGGTCCATTTGGAATTGGTCCCTCTGGAGGATTTTATTTTGTGAGAACAGAATCTGATAATCTTGCTCCTCCTAAAAATCTTGCTGCAAAATTATCTCAAGAAAACAACAAAATGTCCATCAGTTGGAATGCATCTTGTTTGTCATCAAGTGGAAATCTTGGATATGAGGTGAAGTAAATAATAAAATAGTTTTATTATTTTGTTACACACACACACACATACACACACGTACTGTATGTACTATATAGCTTCAAAATATATTATTAGCATTTTTACTCTTTAGTAAAGTCTTTAAAACATATTTATTTCCAATTAATATCAAATTTTTCCTAAAAATCTCATTTTAAAAGAAAGGAGTATTATAAACTCAAAGCATTTATTTATTTATAGTTTATAATGAAGTAATTATGATAAAATTTAAATATTCTATATTATGAGTAAAATTGAAGATGATTCTTAAAGGAATATAAATATTATAGAATCGATTTGAAATAATTAATATTTTATGAAATTTAATTTTAAATTTAGAATCCAATGTAAAATAAACTTTCATAAATTAATAATGGTAAGTAAAAAATGTTGTCAAGCTATAATAAATATACATAAGAAAACTTTATCTTTTGTTGTTGTTATTGTATTATTCAAATAAATATTTTTTACTATATTTCTTTATTATTTTTATAAAAATCAAATGATAGTTAAATTGGTTCTATCAAGCTAGAACTTGGTAATAATTTGTATGATTAGACCAGCAGATGAGCCCAGCATTGCCTGGGCAAAAACAACAACAAAGATTAAGATTATTAGATTTTTTCGTACTTTGAATCCTTCTATTCTGGTAGCCCAGGATGCCCCCTAGTGGGTATTCTAGCAGCAGCAGTGTCATTCCGTGGTATAAATAATAAATTCCTATTACAAATAAAAATAATAATAATAATCTGAATTTCTCATGGCATACCCTACTAAAACGCAAAAAAACTGCGTGAAATAATAATATACTGAATTTATTATTAATTTAAGTAATAGGGGTGCCTTTAGTGGCCGTTTTTGGCATACAGTGACAGAAAGAAAGAATCCAGTTTTTCAGCTTTATATATGTAGATTTTTTAAATTAATTGTTCTGGAAGCAAAGATTGGATAAAGGTCCTGTTGGCATAATTGGGAAAGCATCTGAATGATAAGAATTTGCAGTTCAAGTTCTCCAGGTGAATCTTTTCCAGAATAGTCTAAATTAATTAATTGATTTATTTCCAATTACAATAAAACCCGTATAAACCTTTTGATTTATAAAGGTTTTACTGTAATTACACTGTACTAAATTATTTGAGTGCAGAATATTTTCAGGGCTCAAAATTTCCCCAAAAATTATTGCTCATTAGCATGCAAAGAAAAAGAACCATTTATGAACCAGTTAAGAATTATTACTATTAGTTTGGAAAATTCAAATTAAATAAGCCTATCACATAATTTGACTTGCAATGCTAAACTAATAAATTAATGTAAAACTTTTTTAAATTAAATATAAATATTATGTATTTGTTAATAATATATTATTGTTATATGAGTTATAAAACCTTTTGTTAAATTTCTGTTTTAAATATTTAGTACTTGTTGGAAATACGTCATTGACAAATTTCACTTTATCTGGTTTGAATCCTTGTGAAATGTATTCACTTGAAGTTAGAGTTATTGGTCCATTTGGAATTGGTCCCTCTGGAGGATTTTATTTTGTGAGAACAGAATCTGATAATCTTGCTCCTCCTAAAAATCTTGCTGCAAAATTATCTCAAGAAAACAACAAAATGTCCATCAGTTGGAATGCATCTTGTTTGTCATCAAGTGGAAATCTTGGATATGAGGTGAAGTAAATAATAAAATAGTTTTATTATTTTGTTACACACACACACACATACACACACGTACTGTATGTACTATATAGCTTCAAAATATATTATTAGCATTTTTACTCTTTAGTAAAGTCTTTAAAACATATTTATTTCCAATTAATATCAAATTTTTCCTAAAAATCTCATTTTAAAAGAAAGGAGTATTATAAACTCAAAGCATTTATTTATTTATAGTTTATAATGAAGTAATTATGATAAAATTTAAATATTCTATATTATGAGTAAAATTGAAGATGATTCTTAAAGGAATATAAATATTATAGAATCGATTTGAAATAATTAATATTTTATGAAATTTAATTTTAAATTTAGAATCCAATGTAAAATAAACTTTCATAAATTAATAATGGTAAGTAAAAAATGTTGTCAAGCTATAATAAATATACATAAGAAAACTTTATCTTTTGTTGTTGTTATTGTATTATTCAAATAAATATTTTTTACTATATTTCTTTATTATTTTTATAAAAATCAAATGATAGTTAAATTGGTTCTATCAAGCTAGAACTTGGTAATAATTTGTATGATTAGACCAGCAGATGAGCCNTTTTAATGTTTTTTTGTACATATTTATTATTTATTCATTCAGCTAGATGAAGATAGTACAGAGTTTTTGTCTACTTAAACAGGTTTCTGTATGAGTAGATAGAAACCTGTTTAAGGAACATGAGTTTTTATTAGTCACTTATTTGATTAATTGATATAAAAAAATATATATATACTTAACTTTCTGAGGTAAAATCCTGCAGGCATCCTTGATTCAGATGCACTTTTGTGAAAAGAATAATTTAACTTTAACTTTCTGTTATTAAAACTTTGTAAATCATAAACAAAATTTAATATATTATGATGTATGAGGTAAAATGTTTAGTTAAATTTATATACAGTGAAGTCTGCTTAAAGTAGAAATTATTTTTGTTGATATACTTTAGGAGAATTAGAATATTTAATTTTTTATTTTTATAGTTTCTATATAATCTAATTGTAATTAATATATTTTATAGGTAACTTCTTTATCTGGTAATCTGGAAAGTGGAAATTCTCCACCAGTCTACTTGGAATTTGATAAGGATTATATATCTAGTCCAATTGAAGATCTTAGTGTTTTAAATATAACAGCTAATTCTCTTGTTGTTTCTTGGAAAAACAATTTTGATAAAGTTGATAAATACTGTCTATTGTATCATCCAAATTATGAAAATGATTATTTGCCTTGGAAGCAGATAAATACTACATCTAACAATGTAAAAGGTACTGTCTGTTTTTGAGTTAACAAAAATATTCTGTATTTTAATATAAAAAAATATAATTTTCATAATAAACCAAACATTAAAAAGTTACTTTTCTCTGTTCAGTTGATTTACTTTCACCTGGAACAACTTACATTTTCAAAATATTTGCATTTAAAAATGATATTTCTGGACCTGTAAAAAGCATAGAAAGAACAACATTAGGTAAGTAACAAAATAATTAATCTATCATTATTTGAAATTATGTTTTTAATAAATTTATTTATTGTAAATTTTAAAATGTTTGTATATAATAGCAAAATTTATAGGTAAAATGTTTAGTTAAATTTATATACAGTGAAGTTTGCTTATTGTAATCACTTTGAGACTCAGCTATGCATATGATGATAACCAATTGAAAATATTTAGTGGGTTAAGAAAATAAAACTACAATTAATGGAAATGCTGCTTTTATTGACTTTGATATCAAAAAGACATGTTAAGACAATTTAAAAATATATAACTTGAAGGTATATTAATTACATTTATTGTAAATTCTAGTATATAATCCACATTAACATATAACTCATAAGATATTGCTAAAATGAAAATATCACATAATCCACATCATTGTATACCTTGCACTTCTGAAGTTGTTAAAAACATGTCAATTTAACTTGTATGCAGTTTAGAAGGCATTTTGTCAGAAATTCCATTTTTCCCTTTTCTTTCATTTTATTTCTATTATCAATTTATTATAAATGTAATTATAAAATAAATTAAACAGAAAAACTGAAACATTTGAAATCGAACTGTTTTAAATATCAAAAATAATAATTTTTATTATACTTGTGCAAACATAATGAACTTATTTATATGATAAAGATCTGGTGAATTGTAATCATCAGGCCATCTAATAGAAAAGTGAAATTTTGCTTCATTTGTCTAATTACTGTTTAAAAAAAAAAAATTGAAATTTTGCTACTGTTTTCTAACTTAAAGAGTTATTAAACAATAATAATATTTTAAATTGTATCTAGATGTTATATTATTTTTGGATGGATGTTATCTTTAATTAATATAAAGTGAATTTCTACAATGAAAAGTTTAAAAAATGAAACAAGTAAATCAAAATGATAATGAAGTCATCTATAGTTTCAATTTCATTAGCAAAATGGCAGAAAGTAATACTGTCAGTTTAAATGTATTTAATTATTTTAGTTACCAAATGTTTTATAGCATTGAAAAGATCAAGAGTTGCACTGTAGCCTACTAGTGCCATAATTATTGAGTCAAATGCTTTTCAGTTTGACTTCCAGAGTAGCAAGACTTGGTGCAATCACATTTTTTAAAAAAATTGTTGAAAACGAGAAGGAAAAATTGCTCTGAGATTTTCAAATTGAGCCAGATATTTATCCTTCTTTAACACTAGAGATGATAATATTGATGATAAGAAAAAACAAAATATGGATTATAGATGTAGCACTCCCAAGAGACAGTAAGCTGGAAGGAAAACAGCTTACTGTCACTTAATATAAGAAAGTCACTTACAGAAAGTCACTTAATATAAGAATCTGCCACCTTCGTGGCAGCCAAGGGTGTTGGGAAGTTTGAATTTATTGACAGCATTATGAATGTCCAAGTGTATTGTCAGATCTCTTTGTTTCTGCAGCAAAAATGGACTTGGGGGATGATTTAATTTTTCAGCAAAGTAATGACTTCCACAATGCAAAACAAAATAATTTTTTGTTAAAAATCAAGTCACTGTTCTGGAATGGCTTCCCACAGTCATGACTTGAATCCCATTGTGCATCTATGGGTCGTTTTAGACAGCTCAGGACAAAAGATTCAAGAAGAAAGATATGAAAGAGGTGTTATTGTAGGCCTGGAACAACCTCAGTGAAATTATAACTAGAAAGTTGGTACTACCAATACCAAAAAGACTCAGGGCTGTGATAAAGGTCAGGGAGGTCCAACAAAATATTAGAATGTATCCTTATGATTAAATAAAAGTTTAACTGCTTAAAAGGTAAAATATCTGATTAATTTTTTCATCCACTTTAGAGATAATCAACATTCAGTTTATGTTAGCTTTAAACCACATACAGGGGTTGGACAAAATAATTCAAACACCTTCCATTTTGCACAGTCAAATTGAACTGTTCTGAAACATGTGGGTGATAGCTTTTCCAGGTAAAAAAAGAGTGATACCTAGAACAGATAGCACTTTTTTTTCTCATTTGAATAATTTATATTATTGTTGATAAACTTCACTACTTTTGCTGTTGAAAAAGCTATTTGCCTGTTTTGGGGGCATGATTATGTCAGACCTACCAGACTTCCAAACGAGAATGATTGTTGGTGCACACCTAGTAGGAGCTTCTGTGACTGGAGTTGCTGAGTTGATGGATGTAGTTAGATCTTCTGTTCCCTTGATCATATCTCATTATGCAAAGATAGGCAAGACATCTACTGACAGAAGCAACTGTGGCAAAAATCAAAGCTGCATGCAAAAGACAGAATAGCTCTTCATTAAATAGTAATGAGAAAACAGAAAACTGTAGCAGTGTTGGCTGCAAATGTTAGGATGTAAGTATCAGTGAAAACCATCTGACATACACTAGTATTAATGGTGGGACTGCAATAGCCAAACCTTTGTTGACAGCACAAAACATCAAACAGTGCATGTGCAGTGGTGCAAAGATTATAAAACATGGACTCCAGGGACATGGAAATGTGATATGATCTGATGAGGCAATTTCACTTCCAGTCATGTTTGTGTTTGGAGACCACTGGGTGAATCACACTGTCAAGTATGACAAAGATTCCTGTATGATTTGGGGAGCAATATTATTTAACTCATCGGGTCCAATAGATATCTGCTATTCTGAGTGACTGACTCCACCCATGATCCAAACTTTGTTTTCAGATGGCTATGCAATCTTTTGGAATGACAATGCACCTATCCACACTGATGGGTGTGTTCAATCTTGGTTTGAGAAGCTTCATGTTCCTCAAAGCAAGATTGAATACACTCATTGAATTTAACATTTACTTTGACAACCACGCTAATTACCAGAATTGAATATTATTGAACCTGTGTGAAGCATTCTTGAAAAAATGTTAATTGCAAATTTCTATTACCTACTTCAGTCAAGAAATTAGCATCAGTATTGGTTGAATAATGGTACAAAATTGACATTAATATTGTTTGTTTGTCTATTCTTTGATGTATTTTAGCTGTATTATCAGTAAAAGGGAATTGTACCTCTTATTAATAAACAAAAAGTGAACTTTCATTGGAGTTAGTTATTTTGACCAACCCCTGTAAGTCAATATAAACAAACTCAACAACTAAAATTTATACCAATAAAAGTTCTATCCAACTGTATTAAAATTATATGATATTATCTTAGCTTGCAGAATTGTGTGTGTGTACTTAGTTTAATGCAATTATTATTTGCATTAAACTAAGTACACACATATAATTTACCAGTGTTTGCTTATTTTTTTGTCTACTGTATATGCATACAATCAGTCCCTGTCCTTGACTTCAAACATCTGCACTTACAACAGCCAAAATTAGCATAATAAATAAAAAATTTTATTTGAGTCCAAACAATCACTTGAATTTATAGTAAGTGATTGTTTTGACTCAAAAAATAGCATAGTACCACAGTTAAATGTTAAAAATAATACTATAATGGACAATAAGTATGTTCTATTTAACGATAATTGATAAGCATACTTTTATTAATTTGAGTATGCATCACTTGTACTCAAAAATTGAAAATAAAACTCTCTGCAGAGCTGGTTGGTTCAGGATTATCATTCTAATTTCAATTTTATAAGGCTAAGTTGAATTTTTAATAAATTAAATAAATAAAAATCAACAATAAAATAAATTCCACACACAGATTACAATACTCCCTC
This sequence comes from Centruroides sculpturatus, assembly GCF_000671375.1. Taxonomy (NCBI): domain Eukaryota; kingdom Metazoa; phylum Arthropoda; class Arachnida; order Scorpiones; family Buthidae; genus Centruroides; species Centruroides sculpturatus. Next base: position 171,745 of record NW_019384997.1, on the reverse strand, counting down.
ACTATGATTTTTGATTCTTTTGAACATGGTAGTCCCCATGGTATCCATGAATTTTTGTTAATAAATTGTCATAATTAATTAAAATATTAAATGTTGATTTGAAGCACTTACACATAGCAACTGATTACAATTAACATACATATGCTCTGTGGTGTGATGGGTTAATGAACAACCGTAATGTACAAGACGACACCACGAATTAATACAATTTTCAATAAAGATAGATGAAGTCATCTATTTACAATCTAACTTTAATACATAATCGCGAGCCCGTCCGTGGTACAAAAGAATCATTCCTCTTTTTCTATTCTTATCACAACTTGTACACCCGATTGCACGTGCGAGTCCTGAGGCCGTATTATAATATTACTTATAATTAACTATATCTAAAATATGACTATAATCTATGTTAGGAGTAAAGATAGAAAAGTGAAAGTAGAAGAAAGTCACTCTTATCTGCACGACAAATTGGGCAAGCTCCTGACATACGCTCCTTAACCACATGGATTCCTTCCCTCCTCCACCTCACGTCGTTCCTTCTCACTCGCTTCCCTCAGAATGAAAAAAAGAAAGTCCTGTCCTCCTATGCTGCCTTGTCGGTTGTTTTTTCTTTTTAGCCCAAAACTCGCCAGAAAGCGCAAATAGGTCAGAAGAGACAGAAAAGAGGAAAAATAGTGCAGTTTTTTCTCTTTTTAGTAGAAGAGGAAATTATAGATAGCATAAGATTATACAGACTAAAATATAAATATACATGGTGGGATACTCCACAGCTCTGTCAATGTATATGTGGCCTTATAGAATTGTATCATATTATCATTATTAATTTTAGTTTGACTTACAAAGGAGGCCAGAACAAAACTCCATTGTTAAGATATGGACTGTCTGCACATATATTCTTCTTAATTAATTTTCTTCTGAAAATTAATATGATTAATAAATTTAGTTTTAATTATTATTTATAAAACTTTTGATTTAATAATAATTCTGTGCAACATAAATATATGAAAAATTTATTAAAATTGATCTAAAAAACAAATACCACTTTTACTCAAGTTTTTTTAATAATTATGCTATCAAATTTTTTTGGTTTACAATAAATAAAAAATAATAATGAATTTTATTCATACATAATTAATAAACTTGAAATAATTAAAGAACTGTTTAAAACATTGTTATAGTATAAATGTAAAATTTATTTAAAATTTATATTACTTACAAATGTATTTGATAGGAAAGCCTCTCAGTTCTGTGTCAAACATCAAGAGTATAGTGAAAGGAACTAAAGTCATTCTTCAATGGGATTCCATCAATGATAAAAGAAGTAATAAATGGATTTATGGAATATTCATGTTTCAAAAATCTTTTAATACATTAGGTAATAATTTTTTATAAACTTTTTATTTGTTAACTGAAATTTTTAACTTTTATTAAGTTCAATTTTAAAAAATGCTATTTTTGTAAGTATACCATAATATTTAATAAACAAAAACTGCTTGGTTAATGACACCAAAATTACTATGAAATGTTTTTGGCCTTAGTTCAGGCCATCTTTAGTATACATATCTGCTAAAGATATGTACACTAAAGATTTATTACAAAATATATACTATATTTGGAATAAATAATTTTGGTGTCTTACCAGTGAAGTGTTGAAAAACTAGACTAATTGGAGCTAGACCTTATCTGGATTTTTGAATATACATGTAAATTAGCATTTTAAGTACTGTAAACTCTAAATAGAAGACCTAAACTTGAATTCAAGCCAGTATTTCACAAGGAATGTAAGAGTGCTTAATTAATTAAAAAAAGATTCAAAATGTGATTTACAGAATCACTGTATCTAAATAAAAAGTATATTAATCATAATTTTAAAATGAAAAAATTCTGAATTCTAAGTGACTATTAAAACATCAATAGGGTGAGGCCAAAAGAACATTGACAATGAAGTTACTATTAAAAAGGTTAATATTAATTTTTCAGTGGCCAAATCTGAATTTTTGATGTCTGGATTTTCAACACTTCACTATGATTCTTTTTTTTTCCTGGACATTTGAAAAGAATTATGTTAGATTATGCAACATCTATCACTTTTATATCTTAACTACTTTTTTATTATTTAAAAAACAAAAAAAAAATGTTTGAAGTAACATTTAAATATCATTGATTATGATACAAGTGTATGAAGTTTGCTTGAAAAATAATACTCCACCTGCTTAATTACCTGCTTAAAGCAGTTAATATAATTTGTACATATCAAAAGTTGCGTTAAGAGGGGTTTTCCTGTGTGTATGATGGTACTTGGGTGGTTAAAAATATTTACCAGAGATGATGCATAAGAGTACAGCCAAAGTTGTATAAATAATGTTTTCAGATTAATAATTGAGGATGGTAAAAAGATGGTTGATACTGGATGGGGAAGTTTAGAAGGATATAGACTTCTTTGTGTTAGTAATATCCACATTTAGAAAGACGTTAATAAGGTTGTTTGCCAGTAAATTAAAATTTATGGTCCATGGGTTGATTCATTACATTTCAATTTATTACACCACTTGGTAAGATTTTTCAATAGAGTGTGATGATGATATTATGGCAAATTAATCTTTGATATAATCTGATAACTTATCATAAGGGAATATTGAGAATAGATTTGTGCATACATTTTTTCTTATAAATCTAAAAAGACTTAGATGTATAAAAATGTGTTTCAGAAAGAAAAGTTTGTTGTTATGTTATTGAGTTTTTATTAAAAACTTATAATTATTTAATTTTAACTAATTTTATTGTTTAATTTTATTTTTGAAACATGCAAAATTAATTGGAATAAATAATTACATTTTAAAATCTGAAAGTAGTTTAAAAAATGGAATGACATTTTATAATAACTTAGTTTTCATGTAATATATTTTAAGATGTTTAACTTCAAATTTTAGTAGATAATTTTTAACAATAACAATATATTAAATATAAATATTATGTATTTGTTAATAATATATTATTGTTATATGAGTTATAAAACCTTTTGTTAAATTTCTGTTTTAAATATTTAGTACTTGTTGGAAATACGTCATTGACAAATTTCACTTTATCTGGTTTGAATCCTTGTGAAATGTATTCACTTGAAGTTAGAGTTATTGGTCCATTTGGAATTGGTCCCTCTGGAGGATTTTATTTTGTGAGAACAGAATCTGATAATCTTGCTCCTCCTAAAAATCTTGCTGCAAAATTATCTCAAGAAAACAACAAAATGTCCATCAGTTGGAATGCATCTTGTTTGTCATCAAGTGGAAATCTTGGATATGAGGTGAAGTAAATAATAAAATAGTTTTATTATTTTGTTACACACACACACACATACACACACGTACTGTATGTACTATATAGCTTCAAAATATATTATTAGCATTTTTACTCTTTAGTAAAGTCTTTAAAACATATTTATTTCCAATTAATATCAAATTTTTCCTAAAAATCTCATTTTAAAAGAAAGGAGTATTATAAACTCAAAGCATTTATTTATTTATAGTTTATAATGAAGTAATTATGATAAAATTTAAATATTCTATATTATGAGTAAAATTGAAGATGATTCTTAAAGGAATATAAATATTATAGAATCGATTTGAAATAATTAATATTTTATGAAATTTAATTTTAAATTTAGAATCCAATGTAAAATAAACTTTCATAAATTAATAATGGTAAGTAAAAAATGTTGTCAAGCTATAATAAATATACATAAGAAAACTTTATCTTTTGTTGTTGTTATTGTATTATTCAAATAAATATTTTTTACTATATTTCTTTATTATTTTTATAAAAATCAAATGATAGTTAAATTGGTTCTATCAAGCTAGAACTTGGTAATAATTTGTATGATTAGACCAGCAGATGAGCCCAGCATTGCCTGGGCAAAAACAACAACAAAGATTAAGATTATTAGATTTTTTCGTACTTTGAATCCTTCTATTCTGGTAGCCCAGGATGCCCCCTAGTGGGTATTCTAGCAGCAGCAGTGTCATTCCGTGGTATAAATAATAAATTCCTATTACAAATAAAAATAATAATAATAATCTGAATTTCTCATGGCATACCCTACTAAAACGCAAAAAAACTGCGTGAAATAATAATATACTGAATTTATTATTAATTTAAGTAATAGGGGTGCCTTTAGTGGCCGTTTTTGGCATACAGTGACAGAAAGAAAGAATCCAGTTTTTCAGCTTTATATATGTAGATTTTTTAAATTAATTGTTCTGGAAGCAAAGATTGGATAAAGGTCCTGTTGGCATAATTGGGAAAGCATCTGAATGATAAGAATTTGCAGTTCAAGTTCTCCAGGTGAATCTTTTCCAGAATAGTCTAAATTAATTAATTGATTTATTTCCAATTACAATAAAACCCGTATAAACCTTTTGATTTATAAAGGTTTTACTGTAATTACACTGTACTAAATTATTTGAGTGCAGAATATTTTCAGGGCTCAAAATTTCCCCAAAAATTATTGCTCATTAGCATGCAAAGAAAAAGAACCATTTATGAACCAGTTAAGAATTATTACTATTAGTTTGGAAAATTCAAATTAAATAAGCCTATCACATAATTTGACTTGCAATGCTAAACTAATAAATTAATGTAAAACTTTTTTAAATTAAAAGAATAATTTAAGTATGTGCTATCATCATAAGGTAGCACGTACAATTATAAACCTGACATATATGTTGATTACATTGCAGTATATTAATTTGCAAATTTCCCGTATTGTGAACAAATGAATATTTTGTTTTCATTTGAACCAACACAAAATTTTACCAATAAATAGTGTTGAAAAGAATTTTGAAATAAAAACAGATTTTCTTTTTCAGGTTTATCATAAAAATTGAAACCATGATTTAGTAATTGAGATAAACTTGTCCTTGTTCTTTCAAGAACATAACCATGTAAATAGGCAGTGATACAACAAGTGATCAAATTGATTAGAAATAAACTAAACAACATTCTGATTTCACTGTTAAAACATGGGGTTTTTTCATTTTGACAAATTTCTCAATAAACATCTATAAGCTTATCTGAGACTCCAATCTATTTTATTGCAATATTTTTTGTAGCTATTGCCATATATTATTTTTTATAGCACAGATTTCCCCAGGACTGCTTTAATTTCTTCAGAACCTCATTTTCCATGATCAGACATATTCTGCACCCCTGCCAAATTATTTTTTCCATTTTGGCAGGTTTATTTTTGAACAGGTTTTAATACATTTTTTGTAATCTTTAAATTACATCAGTTAATTGTTACACAACTACATTTTTTAATAGTAAATTTTAAATACATAAATTTTATTATTAGACTTAATTCTAAAGTGATTCCAATTAAAGATGGAAATATTTGAATGCAAAAATTGAGAACTGTTTGATTGTAAAAAGTTTTCATTGTCTCAAGAATTTTTGCTGGGTATTCAAATAGTTCTCAGATGCCCTCATGAGTTCATATGACAGCAAACAAGCTAGTTTGATTACCAAGAACTGTCTTTGTATTCGAATCAGTTTGCTTGGTTCTGCCATTGGAAATTCTAATTGCACTACAGAAATACAGAGAACATGTTACTCTGTGATAGACTCTCAAGGAATTTTAATGCTCCAATTAATCATTTACTTCAATGTTTGTAATTATCAATATATAATACACATCTCAAAGCCTGATGAGTTAATATAATAATCTAACGATCGCCTAAATATTCGGGCTATAATCAAATAATTAATACAAATAAATTTGGTACTAGAGGTAAGTGTTAGGTGCCATCTCTTATCTAAATTAATAATTACAATTTTAATAATTTAATAAATAATTTAGAACCTTCTGGAAGAAAATAACTGACCTGGCTTGAACCCACAGCCTCTGCTTGCCATGCAGTGCACTACCAATTGCGCCACCCAGACCCCAAGCCAGTCTTTGCTTCCAAAAGTATTTAAATTTTGATATAATCTTCTACAGTTACATATGGCACCTAATGCTTACCTCTAGTACCAAATTTATTTGTATTGTATTAATTATTGACAAGAGTATGTCTTGTTTATAAAATCATACTGCTGTTTTATGTTACCAGCATAGAGGTATGAAGGAGTACATGTCAAGAGTTATTTGGCACAGAGTATTAGGTGCCCAAATCATTTGTGCATAAAAACATCCAGACTTGTGGGTAGTTGGAATCGAGAACCAAGGTAAAGTAAAATACAAAATGGTGACCTTCTACAAACAGGCAAAACAGCTACCTCCCCCCACCAAAGTCAGGTGGGTGAGAGTACCACCCACAGTCATTCTAAGAAGTGAACTCTGACCATAGGACAGAACACATAGTTTCTTCTATGTTAAATAAAATTTGTAATCTAATTTTGTAAATTTGGGAGTGCTTCACATAAGATGTTAAAACAGTTTTATGTCGTTTTTAACATTAACTAGTATAGTAAAATCATGGGATCGATAAAAATTTGATGTTATATTAGGGTTGACATTATATTAGGGTCGTTACATCCGATGACATTTTAATCGGGTTAAACCGTATATTGTTTGTACAAAATTAAAAAATAATTTCAGACGATACAATAGTCACGATTATTTTTTTCAATAATGGGAAATTTTTGTTACTCATCGACAAAAATTCAACCCAAGCTGACACACAACAGAGAGAAATTTTGAAATTGGATAGGTTAATTTCATCGAAAATGCATCCTGGGCACCTCTTGGTTGTGGCTGGCGAAGTTTGAACAATTGCGCCTAAAATCAGCAATACCAAAGAAGATTGGAGCATGAGAACAAGACCCACCTTGAGCATCAAAGTGATTCCGCTTAGTAGTGAGTCTCCGAGACATAGTCTTGTCCCAAACACAGCCTTGCCGTTTTACTTGCTTGATTATAGCCCAAATATTTAGATGATTGTTGGATTATTATATTATCAATATGTTAATGAACTTGTTCTTGAATACTCAGTACAAGTGTTACTAACCACTCCACACAAGGCACATTAACAGTATTATGTTACTTCATTCTCATTGTTTTTCACAATTACATTTGTTGCTTGTTGTCAAGAACTGTTTTCTCAGAAAGTCATTTGACTCTGCCCCTGGTTAATTCTAATATAAGAACATATAGACATGGAGCCTTTGTCAAGTGACCTGTTTCTTTGACAAGGGGTATGTTTGTAAAGTCAACCGAGTTAAACGCGTTAGTAACGAATTGTTCGAATAATAGTAGTCTCGCTCAGTGCGCATGCTCTGCGGTGATGATGTTTCGAACGAAATTCTAACGAAGTTCACAAAGGAAAGAGTTAGTTTACTTCGTTAAGAAAATGGCGCCCGACGATATCGATGTTTATAAATCTACTCGAGTGTTTAAATTGTGAATTAAAAGATGAAATGATTGAAGTAACTGTCCACCCGAGGCAATCTAAGAAAAATATTTCGGATAAGGCTGTACTAGCAACATTTGTATCTTTGATTTTAGAAACAGCCATTTAGTTCTAAATGAATCATTCGAAAAGTCTAACGAAATAAGAATAACGATGACGTCATTCTCGTTTAACTCGTTCGACTTTACAAATGTGCCCAAGGTTTGAAATTGTTTTCAGTATACAGTTTGTTATGCTCTGCAGTGATCATTATACTTGAAGGTGATTTTACTTATTTGTCTACAAATGAAATCTTAAGTTTCTGCTTTATCTAAGTTATATTCTTTGTATTGAAGAACTTCTTCCATTTCTGCATTGGACAGGTTTTTGGCTTATAGTAAAATTTAACAAACAAACAAAAAAAAAAAAAATCTGTACTAAAGAATTTTTTCTGTTTTAGACAGATTTTACTGCATTAAATTTAATACAAGATAACTGTAACCTATCTTTAATCCAAATTATATAAAATCTGTATAACTTAATAGCCAAGTTCTAGCTCAATAGTTAATCAAACTCTATTATTTGATTATTAGTATCATTCGGTATAATTAAATACTTTCCTCTGAAGGTATTTAACTATACTGTTTGTGTAGTTAAATACCTTTGTATTGTTTGTAAAGACTTTTTTTTAATTAGAATTGCTTATAATTCAACTTTGAATATTCTCTATATTTTTAAAATAGAAAATATTCCAAGTTGAATTTAGAATGTAAATTTTGAAACAGAATAGAACTACTACAACTTATAGAAACACAATACACTGAGTCTATGAGCATTAAGTTGGGTTAAAAATAAAAATTGAGTTAAGGAAGTTTGATTTATTGAGCATCTGCTCAATAGATCAAACTTCCTTAAAACAAATAAATATAATTATTATTAATATATATATATATTCTTATTTTTTTCATACAGGTTATCATAAAAGATCTAATCACCAACAAAACAGAAAAATTATATGTAACTTCAAACAGTAATCATTTGGGTGTAAATGCTTCTATTCACTTAGGAGCAGAATATTTGATTAAAGTGAGAACTAATGCCTCTGGCTCTCATTTTACAAATATTTCCTTTACTGCACCTGAAATTCCTATCCCACAGCAAGTGAAAGTTATACTTGAACAAAATGGAAGTCTCTTCATAGATTGGAAAGAGCCAGAAATGCCTTCTGAATTGAAAAACCATTCGTAAGTAATAAATTTGATTTATTATTTCAATGCAAATTGTCAATTTATTTTAAGGTATATTGTTCATTATAAGTTAAAATTACAAGTGTTTTGTAATTTGTAAAACTGCCAAATTTTAGAGAGGAAATGAGAAATTGAAAACATAAAATATTTTAAATATGGCATTTATTTTTTTTTAAACTGCTGATATATAATTAAAATGTTTGTAATGGGACTTAAATTATATTAATTTAGTCCTATTTATAATGTAATCCTCATAGTACTGTACAGTATGGGTGGAAATAAATCTTGAACAGGACAGTTTGTAAACCGGTAATATATATATATATATATATAGATTTTTTAAATTATATTAGCTGTGTTTTAAATTGTAGATTGTAATTAATGTCAATTTCTCTGCAAATTTGTTCTACAACAGGTTTGTTTTGAGAAATTTTTTTGTAATGAAGTTTTAAACTTTTTGAGTTATTTCAATTATATATAAACATAATATATTTTGTTGTAGATGTCTATATATTTTTATGTATGGCTGGTGTACCAAAATGCATACCAGTAATAAAGTTGCATTCTAATGAAAGAAGTGACATTTTGATGTTACCAGTAGCAGTGTGATAAGTCTGTTATCTCTACTATAGTATTTGAGATATTAGTTTCAACAATATATAATAAAGATGATAAAGAATATTTTAAGATATCTACAATGATTGTAGTGTGATATGAAATTATTTGTGGTTTTTTTTTTATAGTAACAGATATTACTAACTGCACTATAGTTTGTTTCCCAAATTCATAATTGAAGGAAATGCTAGATGTTGGTTAAGAGTTAGTTAAAATGATAAAGATATAAAAGTTCATTCTTTATAAAACAATTTGTTTCGGTTTGATTTTTATTTCTGCAAAATGTAGCAAACAGATTGTTTTTTAGGTTCAGCTTCAATTTACATAGAAACTAATTTAATTGTTCTTATTGATGAAAACTTAAATAAATTTATAAAGCTTTAGCAATAATAGCTTCATTTGTTCTTCTTTTTTATTACTTATAGATTATTGAGGAAGAATTGATTAAAGTATAAAATAATCAAATTTTATGAATAGATGGTAACTATTAATTACACTATCCATGGAACTTGACAAGTTCATTAAGCCTTAATAATAATAAATATCTGCATATTTTTAGAATAGTCAATTATTAGATAATATAAAGATTTTAAAATCTATTATTGTATTGTCACAGGGTGCAAGATGTTTTATTTAAAAAAAACACGNTTAACTGAAATTTTTAACTTTTATTAAGTTCAATTTTAAAAAATGCTATTTTTGTAAGTATACCATAATATTTAATAAACAAAAACTGCTTGGTTAATGACACCAAAATTACTATGAAATGTTTTTGGCCTTAGTTCAGGCCATCTTTAGTATACATATCTGCTAAAGATATGTACACTAAAGATTTATTACAAAATATATACTATATTTGGAATAAATAATTTTGGTGTCTTACCAGTGAAGTGTTGAAAAACTAGACTAATTGGAGCTAGACCTTATCTGGATTTTTGAATATACATGTAAATTAGCATTTTAAGTACTGTAAACTCTAAATAGAAGACCTAAACTTGAATTTAAGCCAGTATTTCACAAGGAATGTAAGAGTGCTTAATTAATTAAAAAAAGATTCAAAATGTGATTTACAGAATCACTGTATCTAAATAAAAAGTATATTAATCATAATTTTAAAATGAAAAAATTCTGAATTCTAAGTGACTATTAAAACATCAATAGGGTGAGGCCAAAAGAACATTGACAATGAAGTTACTATTAAAAAGGTTAATATTAATTTTTCAGTGGCCAAATCTGAATTTTTGATGTCTGGATTTTCAACACTTCACTATGATTCTTTTTTTTTCCTGGACATTTGAAAAGAATTATGTTAGATTATGCAACATCTATCACTTTTATATCTTAACTACTTTTTTATTATTTAAAAAACAAAAAAAAAATGTTTGAAGTAACATTTAAATATCATTGATTATGATACAAGTGTATGAAGTTTGCTTGAAAAATAATACTCCACCTGCTTAATTACCTGCTTAAAGCAGTTAATATAATTTGTACATATCAAAAGTTGCGTTAAGAGGGGTTTTCCTGTGTGTATGATGGTACTTGGGTGGTTAAAAATATTTACCAGAGATGATGCATAAGAGTACAGCCAAAGTTGTATAAATAATGTTTTCAGATTAATAATTGAGGATGGTAAAAAGATGGTTGATACTGGATGGGGAAGTTTAGAAGGATATAGACTTCTTTGTGTTAGTAATATCCACATTTAGAAAGACGTTAATAAGGTTGTTTGCCAGTAAATTAAAATTTATGGTCCATGGGTTGATTCATTACATTTCAATTTATTACACCACTTGGTAAGATTTTTCAATAGAGTGTGATGATGATATTATGGCAAATTAATCTTTGATATAATCTGATAACTTATCATAAGGGAATATTGAGAATAGATTTGTGCATACATTTTTTCTTATAAATCTAAAAAGACTTAGATGTATAAAAATGTGTTTCAGAAAGAAAAGTTTGTTGTTATGTTATTGAGTTTTTATTAAAAACTTATAATTATTTAATTTTAACTAATTTTATTGTTTAATTTTATTTTTGAAACATGCAAAATTAATTGGAATAAATAATTACATTTTAAAATCTGAAAGTAGTTTAAAAAATGGAATGACATTTTATAATAACTTAGTTTTCATGTAATATATTTTAAGATGTTTAACTTCAAATTTTAGTAGATAATTTTTAACAATAACAATATATTAAATATAAATATTATGTATTTGTTAATAATATATTATTGTTATATGAGTTATAAAACCTTTTGTTAAATTTCTGTTTTAAATATTTAGTACTTGTTGGAAATACGTCATTGACAAATTTCACTTTATCTGGTTTGAATCCTTGTGAAATGTATTCACTTGAAGTTAGAGTTATTGGTCCATTTGGAATTGGTCCCTCTGGAGGATTTTATTTTGTGAGAACAGAATCTGATAATCTTGCTCCTCCTAAAAATCTTGCTGCAAAATTATCTCAAGAAAACAACAAAATGTCCATCAGTTGGAATGCATCTTGTTTGTCATCAAGTGGAAATCTTGGATATGAGGTGAAGTAAATAATAAAATAGTTTTATTATTTTGTTACACACACACACACATACACACACGTACTGTATGTACTATATAGCTTCAAAATATATTATTAGCATTTTTACTCTTTAGTAAAGTCTTTAAAACATATTTATTTCCAATTAATATCAAATTTTTCCTAAAAATCTCATTTTAAAAGAAAGGAGTATTATAAACTCAAAGCATTTATTTATTTATAGTTTATAATGAAGTAATTATGATAAAATTTAAATATTCTATATTATGAGTAAAATTGAAGATGATTCTTAAAGGAATATAAATATTATAGAATCGATTTGAAATAATTAATATTTTATGAAATTTAATTTTAAATTTAGAATCCAATGTAAAATAAACTTTCATAAATTAATAATGGTAAGTAAAAAATGTTGTCAAGCTATAATAAATATACATAAGAAAACTTTATCTTTTGTTGTTGTTATTGTATTATTCAAATAAATATTTTTTACTATATTTCTTTATTATTTTTATAAAAATCAAATGATAGTTAAATTGGTTCTATCAAGCTAGAACTTGGTAATAATTTGTATGATTAGACCAGCAGATGAGCCAGCATTGCCTGGGCAAAAACAACAACAAAGATTAAGATTAAGATTATTAGATTTTTTCGTACTTCTAATCTTTATATTCTTTCTTTCTTGTCTTATCAATATGGAGACTCTAGCCTATTGGCTTTTTCTCCGAATCACTCCGCTTAGAAATTAGGTAAAGTGGTTGGGGCTTATATTCTTCCCTCTAGTAGCCCGGGTCGCCCCCTAATGGGCGTTCTAGCAGCAGCGGTGTCATTCCGTGGTAGAAATAATAAATTCCTATTACAAATAAAAATAATAATATACTGAATTTCTCATGGCGTACCCTACTAAAACGCAGCAAAAAATGCAAAAAACCGCATCAAATAATAATATACTGAATTTATTGTTAATTTAAATAACAGCTAGGGCGCCCCTAGTGGCCGTTTTTGGCATACCGTGACAGAAAGAAATCCGGATTTTCACTTTATACAGTGTTCCCAACTGTGGCGACTTGTCGCCACAATAGCGACTTTTAGAAGAAGGTAGCGGCGACTGCAGACAAATCAGCTAAAAGTAGCGACTTTTCAAATTTTTTAGTTTATTTTTTGAGAAATTTAAATTATCAGATTTTTCTCTACTTTATAGTGCTCTCTGGCGACGACTAATATTATTACGAATCGTACTAATATTAGTCGGTCGTTGCAGACTATGACAAACAGTCGTCGGAAAGCGAAACGACTCCGATTGAGGTGTTTTAAAACCTATTATTTTTTTGTTTTTCCATTTTTGTTATATATGCATTATAATTATATATTGTTCATGTTGTTAACAATTCAATTATTTTTGTTAATTGTTTTTTAACACAACTATTGTGTACAACTTTTCTTGTATTGTATCATAAATTTGTTTTGTAATAAAGCCTTTCGACGATTTGAAAATTTATTGTTTATTGAGTACAGTCGACCCCCCTATAATTACGGTCCCTATAATTACGATTCCTATAAAACTACGAAAAAATATACGTATTTTGGAAATGTTGAGTCGGATTAGTGTAGAATCGATTAATTTTATGGAAGAAAACCTTTCAATCAGCCGTAGTCCGTAAACTTGACACGTGTCGGGCTGTGATTGGAACGACTTGTAAGAAATCGGATTCCTAATAAATTGGAACGTATCTATATCTTATAGG
>NW_019384997.1:149138-152263 GCF_000671375.1 Centruroides sculpturatus | reverse complement strand
TCACCAATCTTTAGATTGCACTAATAAGTAAGTACAATTTTATCATATGTTTTGCAAATTCATTTCCCTAATAGTAATAATATTTTAAACCGTTTGATTTTTGTATTAAAGTTTTTTTAATTGATTGATGATTGATTCAATCAACTAATTTGTTGATTGTTTGATTGTATTAACTTGATTCTTTAGATATTGAAAATTAAATAAATAACATTATGTTAATTTAAGCGTACAGAAACGTTGCTGTTGTTCCAGCAAAAATCTTATTTTCACTTTACCGAGTGCCTAGTAGGTAATGTGCAGATTACCTAGATACTCTGCCTATTACCTAGGTAATTTGAGAAATAGAACAATTTTAGCAACTTTAACGGATCACCCTAGTTAATGTGCAGATTAGCTAGGTAATGTGCACATTAATGGATTTTGAGCTTTAGCGGTAACATATATAGCTGTACACTTACCATTGAACAATATCATTGCATATCATTAACAATATCATTGCATATCTACATATGCAATGATATTGTTAGAGTGAAGATGGACAGTTATTGTCAAGAACAAAACAATGTTTATTTAATAATTTCAATAAAAAAAAGTAAACAGACACTTAGAACATAATGAGAACTCCAGAAAAAGAGGAAAAAACTTTAGTTTGCATTGTAGAAAGGTTTTGAAACAAATAGTCTAAGAACTTTTTTAAGTTATGCCATGACTTCACTTCATTAGTCAATGGCCATGACAATAAAAGTTCATTTTAATATAATCAAAAAAGAGATTTATATTTAATTAAGATTGTCTGATATCAATATTACAAATAAAATTTTAATGTATTATATGAAGTTTTAGTTTTATACTTTTCTTTTTTTATTATGATTATTATTGTTAATTTTTATAGTTAACTTATAAATAAGTATATAATGATAAATAATGATTAGAAGATATCTAAATCTAATATACTTAACAAAATGAAAATTTTCATTAAAAATTGATTTCGTTTTAGTTATAAGTATTTTGTCTGGTTAAGTGAAGATAAGAATATAAATAAAGCATCTCATTACACTGCTTCAACACCACCAGTTATAATTCCTTCGGTTCCTAAAGGCAAAATTTACCATGTTGCTGTTAATATTGTTGATAAAGAAGGATATCAAAGCAAACTTTCAGATTGGAATGATTTTGGAAATCCAAATGGTAAAATTTTTATATTTATATTATTATACTTTGTTTTAAATAATTCTGATAATTATTATGTTTAATTCTTTACTTTTTGATAATAAAGTACATTAATAAAAAACAATACAGTTGACTTGCCTTAAAATGAACACCGATAAAGTGAATTTTTGCCATCACCCTGGCAAAACACCATTGTCACAATATTAATTTTCATGTGATAAAGCAAACAAAAATTTTACCAGAATTTTTAAGTCGAACTGTAAATTACCTTCACAACCCCAAGAAAAACTCTATTTCAATAATGATTTTATTATTCATGTCAAAAAGTATAAAAGCAGAATGGTACTGTAATAAATGTTCTATTCTGAGTAGAAAAATTTTCTTCTAGTAAGCAAAAACGGGTTTGATCTTCAATTATAGAGAAATTCAAACATCTGGTTTTAGCAGATCATTCTACTGTACTCAGAAAATAGGGATTGAAGTTTAAGGACTCCCACCTCTTTAAATGGATACGGTCCCATGCAAACATGTGATAGTTTGCATATCAGTTTGGATACTTTGTGCCAAATTTGACTCCATTTTACTCTTATGGTGCCAAAAAGTATTTTATACTTTTTCAAACAATTTTCAACAGAAAGAAATTATATATTTCATCTATCTTTGTTTTATTTATCCATGCTAAAATATTGTTCCACACTTAAACATATATATTGTGTCCTTCTCATTTTGTTTGATTTGAAAATAATTTAGATCAGGGATGATGCCAGAATGGGTGTACTGCCCACAAGGGAGTGGTGAGTAAATCTAAGGGGGTGAAAAGAAGCAAGTGGGCAGTAGGAGGGCACTGGAGACAGCGTACTGAATGATAATTGTAGGCAAGGGTTGGAATTGTAGACAGTTATTTAGTAAATTAATTCAAAATATTATAATTTAGATATTTTGGTTGCCTGTTAATCCTTAACTCTGTAAATTATACAACCTTGACCTTGAAAATCACTTATATAAATTTTTGATAAAATGAACTAACTATTGTTCCCATAACAATTTGTGTTAATGCAAGTTGACTGTAATAATGAAATTAAAACTTAACTCACCAACAATTTAACTTGTTATGCTAAAAGGTTTTAAATTATTTCAAATGATTTAATTTAATTTAATTATTATATATATATATAATAATTAAACAAAATAATATAATTAATCAATTGTATATTAATTGAAATACCTTACATAAGCATGAACTATCAGCATTCAAAATAAATGAAAAAGAAAAAATATATTTATTTAACAGGTTTGGGAGTATTTGAAGTTAGAAAATACATTGAAAATTTAAACATAATCTTATTACTGATTTATATTTAATTAAGATTGTTTGATATCAATTACAAATAATTATTTTAAAGATAGCTTATTTTTTCTCTGTATTTTTTCTTTGTATTTTTTTTAGTATAAGTATTATATTTTTTTATTAGTTATGACATATTAATCATTTGATAAGTTTCTTCATCAGTAAATAAAACTGATTATTTGAAATTTCAAATAAATCCTTAAAGTCCTAAGCTTCAAAAGTGCAAAAAAAAATTAAAATCTGTTTACAATTTATTAAAAGTTGTCTATAATTACTATATGGTTAAAATTAAAGATTTTCTTTACAAAAACTAATACAGCTTTCATAAAAAAAATAAAATAGTAGAATTATTGAAAAAGTTACAAAAACCATTTCTGAAAATTTTGAAAATTGAATGTTGAGGTTATTTCTGTTTACTTTTGATGTCAGAATTCATTGTTCATGTTCTATATTCTATAATCCTAAACTCTTAGAGTTGAGTGTTTCACTCAGCAGTTCCAACTATTTTGTCTTCATTAACCTTTGGATGTTGCAATTACTAGATGAAACACTCAACTCTAATAGTTTAGGATTAAGTGTCACCAATCTTTAGATTGCACTAATAAGT
>NW_019384997.1:119830-149023 GCF_000671375.1 Centruroides sculpturatus | reverse complement strand
CAGGTTTGGCGAAAATAGGGAATCCCTACAGAGCTTCCTTCTCAATTTGTACTTGTACGCATTCGAACAGTTCTATTGCATATCAAATTGCAATTATTTTGTTAATAATTCTTCTGACATGGGTCGAAGTATAATTAATGATATTTTAACTTGGTTAGGATTTAAATCTGAAGCTTAAAGACGATTCAAGTAGTGAAACAGACATTGACAGTATTGATTTGTTTAATGAAATCAATACTTTAAAGTTGCATTTTCCAGAAAACCAGTCTAATGATCCACAAACCCCATTACAATATCTTTTTACTAATGACTTAATTTCAACAGTTCCAAACACAGCAATAGCACTAAGAATATTACTTACATTGCCGGTTTCAGTTGCATTTGGTGAAAGGTCCTTTTCAAAGTTAAAAATTATAAAAAACTATTTAATTAATTAATTAATTTAAGATCAACAATGCACCAGCAAAGACTAAGTAATTTAGTTTATAGCTATAGTTTCAATTGAACATGAAATCTTAGACTGCTTGGATACAAGAAAATTGATAGCAGATTTCGCAAACACGAAGGCAAGAAGAGTTCAATAAAGATAAATATTTATATGGTTTTACACTTAAGTAAATAAAAATAACTTAGTAATAATAAATAGTTCTTTTTGTAAAGTATTTCTTTTCTTTTTTCACACCTTTATGAGACAACACTAAAGAGCTTTACTGGCAAGCTCAGCGCAGGTAATCGTAGTTAAACGGGGCGATATAATCGGTATTGCACACGGGCGTTCAAACAGCTAGCGGCGCCCCTGTTAATACATTACTTTATAATAAAAACAACTGTCAAACCAGTTTCATAACATCAGTTTTATTCAACAGCCAAGTTGTATTCTATCTTATATGCTCTATTCGATGCCTGTTTCTATGCTCCTGATTCTATTCAATGATTCAGGCTTTGTATGAGTCTAAGACTTGGATAATAGCATGTAAAGGAGCATGTGGGGAGAACATGAGATAGAAAATAATTTAGATGCTGAACAGAATTGCAGTCCATATGAGAAAACTTCTCTAATGTTGGAAAATCAAAGTAATGTTGATATTGGTAAACTACTAAGAATAAAGTGAATTAATAATTGTTTGAAATTACTCCACTGATCAGAACTTTTCAAAGTTAAGTATAACTTTGAAATTATTCCAATTTCCTTTTTATTTATTTGGTAGTCTAAATATAGAAAAAATTGCATTCTAGTACAAATTTAATAAATCTATTAAATATTTAAGAATAAATTAATATGCAAGTGCATCTTTTAATGAATAAATAATTTGTTATGAAGTCTGGATAAAAAGAAGAAATTAAATAATAAAATATTATACTGTTTTGGTCAGAACTTAATAACATTAAAAATCTTATTCTAATATTATTATTGATATTTTTATATTTATGTATTGTTTATTTAGATTGATGGTAGATCACAATTAATGTCATCAGTGTGAATGATTTTATATATAGCCCATAATTATTGTTTATATACATAAAGAGGTGGCATTTATGTCTTTAAAAGTTGCTAAATCTCAAAATAAATGAATTTTGAGATTTAGCAACCAACTTTTTTTTTTTTTTTTTTTTGTATATCATAGCATGCTGTTACCATAATATATTGCATATCTTTAAATATAGTTTGGGCATTTATTTTAAATTCATCTTTGTCTTCTTGACATTTTGGTTCTAATTGTTAAAAGTGAAGCGATTATGTATAATGATTCAGTTTGACTGTAAACTATGTTTAATTGAACAAACAAATACAAAGAACAGTTGACCAGCATAAGCCTTCTGTGCTAGTTTTGTAACATGATGGAACTCAGTACAAAAACGTGCAAGACAATGTGATGTCCCCTGGAAGTTGAGAATAACAGTACAAAATTCACATTCCTTAATACCCCCTCATTTTGATGTCTCTTGAGATGTCGAAATGTAGTGCTATATTTGAGACATTTATAGCACTTAAAATATGTAAGGACTTCTATACATAAACACTATATCCAATCTGTCACATAACATTGAACTTCTGAATTTGACAAACTTCTCTTTTCTCAAAGCTTTCATAAAAATGTCAGCAATATTTTCATTTGTATTGACATGTTCAATTGAAATTTCCTTGTTTCTACACAAGTCTTTGATGTAGTGGTATCTTATATCAATATGCTTACCCCTCTTTGAATTCTCAAATGTTTTCATCATAGAAATTGCACTTATGATGTCAACTTTGAGGATTGCAGTATTACATTTATCAAATTCTGACAAAATACTTTCCCAGTTCATTAATTCTTGAGCTGCAGTGCTAGCTGAGATATATTCAGCCTCCATGGATGAAAGAGCCACACAGTTCTGTTTTCTGGAGTACCATGTGATTGGATTTCCAGCATGAAAACCAATATTTTTCTCACACTTTCTGGTTTTCATCACTATGCACAAGTTCACCTATTGTGGTAGAACATCTTTCGTTACGGTAAAAACGGACTCTAGAATCCTTTCCTTCTACACACGTTGAGCAAGTTTGATTTGAAACTTTGAGTCTAAGCTGTCACAGTGCATCTTTTCGTATGTGACCAAGACATCGATGCCACAAATCATCTTCAGCTGCAACCAATGTTCCCTCTAAGCTGCACGGTTGCGTGGCCGTGCACTGCTCAAATTGTTGCCGCGCACGAGAATTTATTGCCGATTTGAATTATTGTTTACTTATTTCTCACTCTGTCTGCAACATGATTATTGTTGCATATACAGTAGAACCTCTATTATCCGGATTTTCGATTATCTGGATTGTTCAAAATAAACAAAAATTTTACGAATTTGCTGATTTGCACTTGGCGAATTACGATACTGTTTATGAACGTGATGGAATGCATAACTTTTTTTGTTTCAACGTCTCACCCAGCACAGTGGTCATAAACTCTTAAATATATTTTACGTAGTAATAAAAATATAACTTGACATACGTATTTATAAATTATTTATATTCAAATTACATCATTTCTATGACCAAGGGCGGCGTAAGGCATGGACGACGTGGGCCACCGCCCATGCCTCGCGGTCCGAAGGGCCTCGCGCCTCGAAGGTTTATGCATTACTTAAAAGCCGCGAATGCAACAAAAAAATTTTGTCATAAAACGATAAATAGTTTGTCAAATTTTTATTCATAAAAATGCAGTTTCAACTGCTTTTTATTTTATAAAATCCGTCTTTTTGCGCCACCAGAAGGCCTTTTAAACAATGGGTAGTCTGTTAGCGTTGGTTAGTAGTAGTCCAAATTCAATATGAACGTTTGTTTCTTGAAAATTTGATCACGATTTAAATACAGTATTTACTTTTAATATTACCGATATGTCATCAAAAAGAAAATGTGTTGTATTATTATTAAAAGACAAATTAAAGTATTTGTTTCGATTATTCGGATTTTTCCTTATCCGGACTACCTTCATCCCCAATTAGTCCGGATAATCGAGGTTCCACTGTATTTCGATTAAATACATTTAAATTATTGACAAAAGATAATATTTCGTATAAAAGTATGTTTTAAAATAAATTTTAATCTCTACTTTATAATTCATTATTTTCATTTTTATAGGAAAAAATAAGATTTTATATATATAGGCTCAGAAAAATTTTTTGTTCAGAATCTGCTCAGCAAAAATTTTTTTTGCTCAGAGAAGTATATGTTCCACTCATCTACAAAAAAAATTAGAGGGAACATTGGCTGCAATATGACACTCTTCTTTAATCCTATTGTTCAGTTCCAAAGTATAGAGCCCATTTGCTCTGTTACATTTCAACAAATCATTGTATATTCCTTCTCTACCACAATCCAATGTCCTTTTGAGGTCATCTTTTATAGTGATGGCAAATTATGCTTAATATCAGGAACTATGAGCACCTAAATGGTTATAGCATGTCCCTGACATGTTGCCTGCAGCTCACCATTTTAGTTACCTTTAAAATTTCTCCATTAGCTATATAAATAGTCACTTTGTGATCCAATGACAAAACATTACATATAAGGGGTTCTTGTTTCCTTAAGTGTCATAAAACACGTCTCATCTCCAAATGCATAGTGCTTAAGTACAGTTCATTTCCTAATGAGGTTTGAACCTTATTACCTCAATTTGAATTTATTGCTTGCAATGTAACCTTGGGTAAGTTACGTCACTTGTAATTGCCGTTTTATAATTTTTAGAATATTGTTCTAATTCAAATTTGTTTAAAATTGTTCGAAAGCTTAAAATTCAATAGCTGTTGTATTTGATTTCGCCTGACGATGGTAACTTTATGCTACTGAAACAAAGTTTTATTTATTGTGAAGTTTTATTTATTTAGAATAGACATGAATCATCTGAGAATTTAGATTATAAAAAACTATATAATTTGATAATCAAATTGCTTTTTTTAATGAGTTATTTGGTTTGATAAAATTATTAATGATATTTATAGCCTGTAATTACCAACACCTCTGATAAAAGTATATTAATGAAACTAGTGAACATTCTCATTTTTAAAATTCCTGTTTCATGTTTTATTGTTATGCAGAGGGTAAAAATCTTTTGTATGAATCAGACTTTTCCTATTGTAATTAAAATAAATAAATTTTTCTGAAATTGACTTACCTTTAATAAATTGGCTTTGTTAAATTACTAATGATTAATTTAACAAAGGATTTACTATTTAAATCTCAACATAAGTGTTATAATTTTCTGTAGTATAAACTAAAATNATTTGTTTAAAATTGTTCGAAAGCTTAAAATTCAATAGCTGTTGTATTTGATTTCGCCTGACGATGGTAACTTTATGCTACTGAAACAAAGTTTTATTTATTGTGAAGTTTTATTTATTTAGAATAGACATGAATCATCTGAGAATTTAGATTATAAAAAACTATATAATTTGATAATCAAATTGCTTTTTTTAATGAGTTATTTGGTTTGATAAAATTATTAATGATATTTATAGCCTGTAATTACCAACACCTCTGATAAAAGTATATTAATGAAACTAGTGAACATTCTCATTTTTAAAATTCCTGTTTCATGTTTTATTGTTATGCAGAGGGTAAAAATCTTTTGTATGAATCAGACTTTTCCTATTGTAATTAAAATAAATAAATTTTTCTGAAATTGACTTACCTTTAATAAATTGGCTTTGTTAAATTACTAATGATTAATTTAACAAAGGATTTACTATTTAAATCTCAACATAAGTGTTATAATTTTCTGTAGTATAAACTAAAATGAAACCAATTCAAATTTTAAGAAAAATTATAATAATTAAGAAAATATTTAAATTTTCCCACAGGATTTACTTAGATTATTGTAACATTTAAAAACATTTTTTACAGAAGCACAAAAAATAGTTGTATCCATCAACAATTTGGTTAGCATTGTGGTGCCCATTGTAATTGTCATTACTGTTTTAATTGCTGCTGTAGTATTCTTTGCTGTTAGACATCATCGACTGCAGAGAAGCTTTTTGTCATTTGCAAATAGTCATTATGATACACATGCCGTTTCTGCAACTTTTTCAAATAATGAAGAACTGGGTATGTTTTCTGTATTTTCATTTAGTAATATTTAAACTATATGACTTTTTTATTATCTGAACCCTTTTAATTTAAGATAAGAATTTTGTGTTGTTTGTGTTATATATATCATTTATTTAAGTTTTATAGTTGTTCCAAACTATAATACTGTAAATCTGCAGTTTTATCTGATATACATAGTTATGTAGTTATAGTGTGGTTATAATACATATATGTAGTTGTAGATATAGTAGATGTATATAGTTAGTTATTTCACTATTTACATTTCTTTTATTAAAAGTATTGGTTACACAGTTCTTTGATTTATATATCTATAATGAAAATAAATTGAAGCTTGTGGACCCAAAAGATAAAACCGGATTTAAGAAGTTGTTTAGATTAATAATATAAAATCAGGATTTTAACATAAATAATAAAGCAAACATGTGTATTTTTGCATGGTTTATTTATTTGTTTATGCAGATTTACAGTATTAATCTTCACAGTTATGAAGAATACTGGGATGACAGATTCAATCTATATTTAATTATATACATTGAATTGAATTAAAACAAGTACTATCATTTCAATCAATAATTTAGTAAAATGAACAATAATGAAGACTGCAAAGATTTTTAAGAAACATTTAAAATTAAAATAAATACAATAAATAAAACTTTGCAATAAAACTAATAAAAATAGAAAAAATAAACATTAATTACAAAATTACTGAATCATTAAAAAATATGATAACAACTGCAAAAGATTTTATTTTTTAATGATTCAGTAATTCATAATTATAGATAAGAACTGCAAGTAATACATATTCTTAAACACAAATAAACAGTTAAGAATACATTTGGAATAGGGCTGGACAGAGCTGCCCCAATGCTTTGTAAACTCACATTCCATCAGTGCACTAACTATAGTCTATAAAAAGAATAGACATGAATCATCTGAGAATTTAGATTATAAAAAACTATATAATTTGATAATCAAATTGCTTTTTTTAATGAGTTATTTGGTTTGATAAAATTATTAATGATATTTATAGCCTGTAATTACCAACACCTCTGATAAAAGTATATTAATGAAATTCACTTAATTTAACTATATTTTTAAACAGTTTTATAAAAGTAATGATCTTATTGTTTTGTGTTCTTTAACTTTTAGAATCAACATAGCTATATTTTCTAAGATAATTGTAAAGGTTTTAAAAAAAAATTTTCATTAATATCAATTTAATCAATAATTATTTTGAAATCTTGTTACATATCATAAACAATAATTTTATTAATTAGCTATGTAGCATAATTTTAACCAATTTATCTTTTGTTTAAGTTACAAATTACATTTTTATTTCTTTAGATGAGGAAGAAGATTCTCCAATGATACGTGGATTTTCTGATGATGAACCACTAATAGTGGCATAAATATCTTGAGTTTGCTCTAAAAGTTAATTAAAATATATTTAACATTTTTTCAAAAATTACATATATATATATACTGTGTATAATATTTCTGCACTTGTTCTTTTTTTTTTTTTCATCTGTATTATAGTTTTTCTACATATATAAAAAATCTACATTCAGGGAATTAAATTAATTTTCTGCATTTTGTTCTTTTATTACAATACAGATGGAAATGTATTTAATATTTGTTATAATCTGTGATATATAAAATATATATTTTTGGACTAAGTATATGAAATATTTCATACTGTATTATTATTATTATAGTTATTATTATTTTTTTCTTTTCCAAAATTTTGAATATGTATTGTTGTTTAATATTGTACAGAGAGTTAATAATAATATAAAATATTATAAAAAATTATTAGTATTTTTTTATGGTTTGTTTATTGGATAAATAATTACTTTGTGCATATAATAATTTAATTGTTTCAATATTGTTGATTATCCAAAGAATTTTAATTACATTGAATGTATTTCTTATTGAAATTATAGTTTTTTTAACTCCTACATTTGATAATAATAATATTTTATATTATTTCTATAATATCTTAATTCATTTCCATGGTTATAGGTTCAAAGCTTAAAAATAGAGATGATAATCAGTTTAATGTACAGAATGGTCACAATGTCTTTTCACACTCTTCAGTTTTGTACCTATCAATATGATTATGTAACTAGCAATAAAACTTATTGCAAATATTGTTCATTTTAATAGAAAATACATCAACAATATAAGGAATTTTATATAAAAATTTTGATAAAAATATGTGGACTAACATCATAAACTTTTTGTATATAAAAAATTATTCTACATTAAAATAGTTACTGATTTGCATGAATAAATTTGCAAACTTATACAACCTTTTCATCAATTTTGCAAATTAAAAATCTTCCCAATCTTTTGATTGAAGTTTTGCCTTCTTTGTAACTTACTGCAGCTTCTTTAAAGGCCATTTTCAAAATTTGACATGTTTCTATTGTTGTCTTTCCAAGTTTAAATCAAAATTTCATCAAAACACATGCTCTTCAATTTGGTCCATCTTGAAAATTGATGGAACAAATAAAATCAAATTACAGAAACTATTAATAATGTCATGAAAGAAAAAATTTTTGACATGAATCCAATGGCAGTTAACTCAACCTGATAATCACATCAAATAATATCACTAGTTTCTTCTCTGTATGCTAACTATGAAGCTAGGTGCATAGTTATTTTTTTTATCAAACTTATCAAATAATAGAATTGATTAAGTAAATGTCATGTGACATTAGAACAAGAATTGATCTTGTTCTAATGTCAACTATATACTCCTTAAAATGATATAAACACATACATATGCTTATACACTTCTATACTGCAAACAAAAAAAAGTTTTAGTTAAGTTAGCTCAAAATTTAATGAGTGATAAGATATTGTGACCATATCCTATACTATTAATAATCAAATGTGTTAAAATTTTATTATATGAAATTCTAAAAAATTATTTCTAACATTGTTAAATTAAAAAAAAATAATAAAATAGAATTATTCAGTTATTTAAAATGTACTTTGGATAATTGACTTCAGCTTTTCTTTTAGATAATTTTTAAATATTTAGTGAATCTCACTTCAAATCTTTTTTCTTTCTTCAAAAATTCTTATATTTTTAAAAGAAACTGAGTGATAAAATTTTTAAAATGTTTATTTAACGATCAGTTCATAAATCTCTTCTTTCGTCAGTTTAAAATCAAATTTATGAATCTTCTAGACACAATTTACAATAGTCACATTTGAAGCACTAATTCTGTATTAAATATTCATTAAATTTGGATTTAAACTGAATGACTTCCTTGTATATATGAAAGAATTATCTTCTTCTATAATTTTAGTATTATATTTTGATGTTTACTTTTTTTTCTAGAAATAATATGCTTTTTAAAAAAGCATCTTTTCATTTAGAATTTTGTAGACTTTTTTTACAATTGTTTTATTCATGATAAATTATTATTAAATCTATAAATCAATAAAAATATATATATAATAAAATATTAATTTAAAGAGTGTAATACTAATGTTTATTATTATTTTTTAGTTAATGTTCAAAAGTAAATGTAATGAAAGTACAGTGGGTGATCGGTTAATGAACATAATCCATTCCAAGACTTTGTTCATTAACCGATTATCAATTTATCATAGGTTTTTATGGGAATTTGATTAATTTGTTCTGGAGATTCCAAAAAATAAAAAATATATATTTTTTACTACGTTTATTTATATGTAATAATAAAAATACATATATATATATACATACATATACACAGTCTTGCATTTTTATTAGTCATGTTTTTTCCATTTGTGGGGGGTTAAAGAATCTGTCTAATGTCTATTGCTTTTTTCTCTTCAGGATTTTTCAGAAGTAATTAATAGCATTGTAATTGTAGAGATTCCTAAGTCTATTAAACTTAACTTGGTTTGGATGCCATTCTAAGACTGTTGTTCTGACATCCTCTCACTTTTTCAAAAGATGTTTAATAGCAGATGTCGGCATTAATCCTCTTTTTCAGAAGGAAACGTATCTTGCCAAGTTTCTTGGTGTTCTTCATTCAAGAGTTCTTGGCATTCTTCTGTTGTCAGATCAGTTTCAGGTTCCATTATGAACTCTTCAATGTTCTTTATTTCTCAGATGTGATTTTTGTTACTCCTTTAGCTGCTTGAGTCTTCTTGATTATACTACATCTTTCTTAGATAAGATTGAACTGCGGCCTACTGTAGACCTATTCAAGCTATACTGTCCAGCAACATCAGACATCTGCTCGCCCTCTACCTTTGCTATTATACCCTCATCTTTCAAAAATAAAACCGGCGCAAAATTTAACAAGTGCTTGCCTGACAGTCTCGTGAATACTATAAAAGAATTGTTTCTGTCAGAAAAATAAAAGGCTGCAATTACAAGAGGGAGTTTCAATGTTTGGAGGAATACTATCCGATCAGTATATACCAGGTTGAGTGTCGATGTCGACATCTCCTGCGCTCCAAAAGGTTTTGAATTGTTGTCTGAAGACAAGGGAGGGAAGACCAATCAGTATTCATTATTTTATGTCACTTCTTCTGGTGTTTGTTCTGGGAGGTGTTCTTTGTCTGAACATAAAAATCTTTTGTGAAAGTGTTTGTTAACCAATCACCCACTGTACTTGAATAAGTATTTATTCTAAATTTTATAATTGTGAATTGCTAAATTCTTATTCATAAAGATATTAATCTTCATCAAAATCAGAAAGAAAAACAATTTTACTGTTTCTTCCAACAAAAGCAGCAGTTTTAATCATTTATTTTACAAAATGAGGAGAAAATATAGTTAAATTAATTATGGATGATGCTTTATCCTTTTATAAGCATAATTTTCAATTGAAGATATTGTTTTATTTAGTTAATTATGTCTTAAAAGTGGTGTCTTTGCTATTATTAATAATTAGATTTGTTCAGGTTCAATATATTTAAATAATTTATCTAATTATACAAATATAAAATTATCAGATTTTTGTATCTTATAAGTACAGTCAAATCCCTCTATAGCAATATTTAGTGGAACAATGAAAAAAAATTATAGAAAAATGTTATAGTGAGAATTTTTAAAAAGTTTCTTCTTCCCCATTTGTCTTTGACTATAAATAGAGGTCATTCTACAAAGTTAGACAATGTTCGAACAAAATATCATAGTATTATTAGGCATATTATTATGGAATTATTATTAACAAAAAAAATTAGGTGCTAAAACGGCAAAAACATGCTACTAAATCTGGAAACCTGCTATCGTCAGTACTGATGCTAACTGACTGCAGATAACATTTTTACTGGAATCACTATATTAAGAGAGTGCTATATTTTGATTCCAAAAAAAAAAAAAGAGCTATAAATTAAAATTTAATTTTCTCTATAGCAATAGTAATGCAATAAGGAAAATACTATGCATTTTACAAGTACAGTACATAAAAAAATTGTATTGATGAACAGAGATTTGTTCCAGTAGAAGATATTGTTTAATTGGTAGAAGTTTTATGTTAAGCTACTACAAATTGTATGAGAACTATATTTTGTATCATTATGCTGTACTGAGATTTGACTGTATTATAAAATAGTAAACAAAAATAAAAATTATAACCTGGTTCACAAATCAAATTCTTAACAAGAAAGATATTATTTAGTCTTAAAAACCAGGGCTGTGGAATCATACTTGGAGTCAGTCAGTCAAGCTATTTTGGGTTGAATCAGACTCCAACCTCAATATAAATTTAAATATAGGATATAACTCTAAAAAGTAGCAAGATGATTCAAATGAAATGTCTTATGGTACTATTTACCTTATTAATAGATTTGTGGTTATTAATACATATTAAACTTTTATGAAAAGAAATAGAAATTTAAGATTTAAAAATTGAAGAGCCAGCATTGGGGTCAGTAGTTTTTATGTAATGTGTCCACAGCCTATTTGTAACAACTAAAAATTGATTCATAAAAATGAAAGTTCTCTTTGGTCTTCCTCTATTGTTTTATTGTTCAGTGACAACAATTATATTTTCTAATTTATTACAAAATATGAGATTAGCTGGCCAAATGAAGGTAATGAAAATGATACATTTAGTAAATATTATTTAGAGAAAGAAGGTATAATGATATTTTGCAATGCTGCTGTATTTTCTCCACATTTTGTAATATTTTAGTTATTACTTGTTAATATATCATCTACAATATTTCTCATTACTATATTATGAAATTTATTGATACAATTTTCTTAAATCTCTTTCAAAAATTATATTATTACTGGTATTTATAATTAAAATTATAAATTTTAATGAGATTGTTACTAAATTTTTTAGGAAATACCTTTTGATTGAATTAGTATGCATTTAAATTTCTATGCCAAAACATTACAATTGTATATTTAAGTTTATAATTTGTACAGAGATTATTTTTGTAAATTTTACAATTATAAATTCCATTTATTGTTAAAAACATAAATCTAAATACTTTTTCCTTTTATAATTTTAATAAAATTAAATTTCTTAAAATTTATTGTATATTGCATATAACACCAAAATTTGAGAACATATATATATATATATTGGCATCAGGTAACAATCTATTGTTTAATCAAGAATGAAAGAAACTATTGTATTTGCTAATGTGTATATTTTGTAGGTGAAATATAATACAATATATATTTGATAAAATGAGCTGTTTGAAATTTCAAATACATTGTTATCAATGATATAAATGCAAATTTTTGTTAATAGCAAGAATAAAATGTGATGTGTTGAAGCTTTGTTGTATGATTTTATTTCTGCATTATTTAACAAAATTGAGCATTTAGCATTTTGAGAAGTTGATTAACTAAAAAACACTAGATTCTTCATTTCAAATTTTGAATTTAAAAGTTAAATATTTAAGCAAAAAACCAGTTAATGCAGATATTATGTGTTTCACTTTGTTAAAAGTGAATGAATTATGAATAATAGGCAGCCATTTCAAGTCAGTTTTTGCCATTTTTATAAATATATCTTTGAGCCACTCTTATATTATACATTAGTCAAACTCATTTAAAAGCAGAATAATTTTTAAATTAAATTACAAAATTCTGAAAGAAGAATTAATTTAAATTATTTAATTAAATATCAAAATTTATTTATAATTATTAGTCTTAACATAAATTAGTTGCTTTTTATTGCATACTTATAAGACAAATTCTGTAATTAATAAAGTAATAATAAATGTAATCATGATCCAAAAATAATATGGCTTTTAGATCTGTTTTGCTATTAAGAATCAGGTTATGATTTATTGTATTTTCATATATTTATCAATTTGCACCAATTTTCCTCTTTGTTCATTTCTCAAAGCAAATAAAGGGAAAGAGAAGAGAGACATGTACATTTTACAAACAAGACTTTACAAGAAATATTGTCACATCTGTGAGTTATGAAAAGGAAGTTGTTTTTCATCTGACACTATACAAATAATAATGTTTTCAATTTTCTACATCATCTCCCTTGACACATTCTACTTCCAATAATCAAGTTCATCTAATTCCAGTGGACATAATTGCTGGACCACCTGGTGTCTATATATTCTTTTGTTTTGATAATATTAGGAACAGGAACAGGTCCATTGCAACTCTCATGCACATCTCTATTGGCCTTAGTTTCCATAATAAGAATGGCTGGTTGTTTCCCTTACAAGTACACCATTATCAGGTTTAAATTTAAATGTGTACTTGAGCATCTTGTTATAGATGTTTTTCAATTTGAGAAAATATTCTTTCATTAAACATCTCATCTCCATAACTGATTTATTATCTTCATTCTAAGATGCCAACTGTTTGGAAGTAAAGGGTTTGTATATTGTCCATTTAAACCAATGTGAAGACAAGTTTCCTCTCTACTAAGGAGTAAGTGGTTCTTGATTGACACTTATTTCTACATAAGGAGACATGAATTTATAATAAGTTTTATCTCTGTCAAAACTGTGTTCCTCGAGTAAAAAAGAGATTTTACCAAATATTTTCTTAAGACAGATCTTTACAGAGCTAAACATTCCCAAAAACTACCTTACCATCTCCATTGAATCTGTTTTAGGACAGAATTTCTGGACATCATCACTTTATATTCAGAAAATAACAAGAGTAATTCCTTATCTGTTTTCTTGAAAGTTTTGGAATTATCTGAGTCCAAAACTGAAGATGTTCCTCATTTGAAATAAAATCATTGAAAGGCAAGTATAAAACTGTTATTTGTCTTATTGTTTACAAGATCTAATTGTATGGCTCTAGTTACCATGTATGTAAATAAAGCAAAATCTGTTCCAATTTTTTCAAGGATGATGAAGCAATTATATGATTAGCTGGGAGGGAAACTGCTATCTCAACAGCCAGTTTGACTTTAAACTTCCTATAAATGAGTCATTTCATGATGACAGTTTTTATTTTTCATCTTATCTTTGAAAATCAATATTTTGTTTTAATTTTGACAATGTATCATTCACTCCATTCTGTAACACTTTTGATGGCAATGTTTATTGAACATTCATGTTAATTAATGTTTTTCAGGTAAAATAAAGAAATGCTTTTCAGTTTGTTAGTTTTGTATTTTGGAGATTTTCTCCTAATCTTAAAAGTCTGTTTTGTCAAGAAAAAGCTGTAAATCTCTGGTATAGAATTTTTCAATACTTCTTTCTTAGTAAGCAACTTAATTTCTTTGCCAAATTAAATTTTTTGTAATATTCTAACCCAAATAATTTCAGATTTATTTAACTCTTCTCAGGTTTATTTCACCTATTTTGAAATGGTCTTATCATCAAAGTAGTTACTCTTTGCTCAAATGAGCTACATTTTAATATGTCTAGAGGTAGTTCTAACTTTTTCATATGGTAATGTTAAGATGATATTAGTCAACTCAGAAAATCCATTGTGTAATGTTTGTCCTATTACTTATCTCTCTCTCTCTCTCTCTTGGTTTTTTATAAATGGTTTCAATGATTATGATCACCTTTTATTCAACATAATGCAATTTTACAATCACTTTAAAGAAATATCAGAGAATTAAACAATAAATTCACCAACCAGGAGGACAGTTCAGCACATAACAATGCAGCTGATCATTCTCTTCTTAGTAAGGTAAGTGTTTATAGCAAAAACTAGAGTTTTTCCTCTAAAATCAGAGTAACATGATGAAATCTTATGAAATCTCTTCAAATAAGCTATTCTTTCATATGCTAGGGGACTTGCATCTCTAAAGATATAAATCTCACTTTGATTTGGATTCTCTGTCATGTGCCCAAAATATTATTTTGTTTGGATATTTCTCAAAGATGGAGTCTCCAAGAGTCATTGATTTCATTCCCTAAGAAGCTGATCTTTAATTTTATCACTCCTGAAATTTTCTGTTTTCAGAGTTTTTTTAGAACATTTTACCATGTATAGTGAATGGAGGAACAAATCCTAGGGATCCATAAATAGCACAACTGTTTGAATCATCACTAGGGAATTCGATCCCGGTCCTTATTTCTAATCCCGGGATTTCGGGATTATACTTATTCAATCCCGGGATTATTTCGGTATTGAGGGTTAATAAAAAATAAGAAAATCTTACAGAAATCAAAAATCAAAATTTAGACAAAAATCAACGTATTTTACGATATACACCTAGTTAATTTAATCACTCTAACTAATCAGACTTAGAGTCAGACTAACCAGACTTAAAATCACTGTTTCATGTTAAATTTATTCTTTTTTAAGCATCACTGAGATCTCTTTAAACTCACATAAATTGAAAAAACCTTTATGTAACAAACTATACAAATAAACGTTGAAAATTAACAACCTCTCTTAACATCGACTAAATAGACTACTTTCATATAACAACCTAGTAAGTAGGTAGTAAAGTAAGTTTCTTAGCAAAAAGTATTTAAAAATAATATTAATCAGTCACATTTTTCTTAAATATAAAGAAAACTAATCTAATAGGAACATTCTAATTTGAATTGCGAAAATATGATCTGAGAAATAACAATGCATCCAGTGTCTCATCACCAAGTCTGCTTCTCAATTTGTTGCACATATATGCAGCTGCTGAGAAAACGCGTTTAGGTTTGATGGAAGTTGGAGGAATCGTTAGTAAATACTTATAAGCTTCGAGGACACGGGGAGGATGGAAGAAAACAGTCCGGTCGACACGGATCGAGATTGTAGGAGTAAAGGCTACAATCCCGATTGTTTCGATCATTGTAAGCATGTCTTTCTAAAAATAAACCGTTAATTTTGTAAATTCGGTCTCTGTGTGAGTCTCTCAGCGTCCAGCAAACCACTACCCTGAAAGGTAAAAAGACTATCTCGCATCATCCTGACAGATTGCGGGCAAGGCGAGGGTCATAACCTTTTCACCTAAGGTCGATCCCCTAAGCGAGAGGTGTCGGGTCTATATTAACTACACTGGCAAAACAAGATGGATGAGACATTGACAGGTAAAACGCACTGAGTAGTGCTCTCGACTGCACCAGAAAATCGATTGGCGCCCGCGAAAATTCAAAAATACAAAAATGAAGTATATTACCAAGTAACCCAGTGAGAACTGCTTGCCTATCATTTTAGTTGAAAATACAAGAAGTTTTATTCCAAGCAAGCATCGCAAGCCCACTAGGTTAATTTCTGCTGCTTGCTTGGAATAAAATTTCTTGTATTTTATATTAAAATGATAAGCAAGCAATTCTGTTAAAAGCACTGGCACTGAACGTTTCGCTTCGTGCAGTCTATTTTGCAACTTTTTTAAAATGATGTCAATCCCGAAAATCTCGGGATTAGGAAAACTTAATCCCGAAAATTTTGGGACTGAAAAGTTGTCGGGATCCCGGGATCCCGATTTTCAAGATCCCGGGATCAAATCCTCTAATCATCACTCTATATTTCTTGTTTTAAGTTTTCTCAAAGTTACAAAAAATGAATTTAAACCAAGTCTCATTGTCATGATTTCAAAGCAGACTTAATATCTTGGTATTGGGTGGATTCTACCTCATCACTAGAGTGATGAATCCTTTCACATAATATAGCTAATTTCATTTGTTCAAGCTTATTGTTGCATCTTCAAATATTTCAGTGATTCCCATTTTTCATCATCATCTACACTAGAAATTAAATTATCTATGTACTTTGATTATGACTATGATTTGGACAATAAATGATCACTAGTGACAAAAATGACTCCGTAAGGCTCCAAACAAAGTTCTTTTCATTAACAATGTCTTTATCTCTGTGACGTGTAATTTCAGGCCAAAACATCTCTCAGCATCTTGATCCTATTCACCCACAGAAATTTAAAGAAATGCTTTTTCAAGATCTCCTGCTATTGCAACAGGAGTTTTTCTAAATTGAAATGAAACATCTACTAAATAGGGATTGGAGATTGGAAGTAACATGTTCGGTCCAATCTCAAGCATACAATTTAGGGAAGGTTGTGAACATATTGAATTATTTCTGCTTCTAATTGTGAGTTAATCTCCTTCTGATAACTATTGTACAAGACTATTCATTAATTGTAAAGTTTAAAAGAGAACCAAAATTTTTTTAATGCTGCAGATTTATTATAATCTGTGTTAATAGTTTGTTCTTTCTGAGATAAACATACTTCATAACATTCTCCCATTTCCATAATATTATTTTGAAAGCTTTGTGGTATCAAGTCATCATCTACTTTACAATCTTTATTTAATATTTCTAAATGTTCTATTATCCATAATAATTGTAAAATTTATTGTAAATCATCAACAGTTACAGAATTAATACTAATTGAAACATTTGAAGAAGAAACAACTAATATCCTCTTAACATTACCAGATGAAAAGTTAGAACTAATTAAATATAGTTTGTTCAAGCAAATGTTGGATGATTAGAATATTTAGAAATAAGCTAAATAAACCTAAGAAAGGACTTCTTGCAGCTAGAATCAGGATATGATTTATTATATATAAATATATTATTCCATTTATTGGACACTGTTTATTGGGCACTCAAAGTCAAACAAAAAGTTTGCTTTTGAGCAAGTTTAATGATATTGGAAACTTTTCATCCTTTAATGTCATAGTAAATAAATGTTTAACATCCAAGTATTTCTTACAGCAAAGCAGTAATATTAATGGCTAACTCAGCATCATCAAATTACTCCTTGTAAGTGAACTTTTTCATTCAAGCATTCAGTGTATTTTGTACTTCTTCTGATAAAATGTTAACTAATCTAACTTCAAACATTTTAAAGTAAAACTTATTAATTATATTTTTTCTCTTTATATAGTCTAAATAAAGAGTATAATATAGGTTTTGGAACTAGGGTCTGTTAAGTCTTTATTATTATTATTTTTTAAGTAAAAAGAAATGATGCAAGAATATCAGAAAAAAAGGATTAAATTTACATTTATCATTTCTTTTTCTCTCTTTATACACTTAAAATTATATAAATTGATCTTCTAGACTAAAATTTAACACAACTGCATAAATAATTAAAATTAAAAACAGCTTTAGATTCCCTTCCTCCTTAGCTCTGGGTATAAAATATAGGGCTTAATTATAAGTTAGATAACATATTTACAGTTTGAGAGAAAACAACATAACATTTATTGCTTACAATAATGAGGTTATAGTCAAGAATATTTTGGTATATTTTAAGTAAAATTCTAGAATAAAAAGTAATTAAAATTGTTATTGGAATAGGTTTTTCCAACAGAAAATTTTAATCTCGTAACATTTTAATTAGTGAGAATAAGGCTTTATTATTTGGATAATAAAATATAGTGAACTTTCAATGTATTTAGTTTAATATACACATAAAGAAGGGCAAGGTTCAACAAAATTGTTCACTATCAGCTGATTTCTATTTCTAAACCAAGAATTTATTGTTTTAATTAATATCCCTTTTTTATTTCATTGCTAAAATTTGTAAAATATAAATAAAAATTTGAGAAATCAATTTATATAATAATTAGAATATTTAGTTGGTTAGATTAATCAAGTTATCAATCTTAATAACAAATTGATTTAATTCAGCATTGTCAGAAACTTTAATTATACTGTGGTTCAGTACCCTGTATCGTTTATTCAATGTTTGCTAATTTTCTCCAGAAACTGTAATTTTTATCAAAAAATTGATCTTGTTAACAATTTAATCTTCAGCATCTGTTTATAAAGAAAGAACAATTGGATAAATATTCAAAACTCATTAAAGTGTTTCTTGTTTTATATATGGTGTCAGAATTAAGTTTTTAATACTGTTTATATTATTACAATACAAAATAAGATTCATAAAAATTTGATGATAATACATGTCTCACTCGGAGCTGACCCTTTGTAATTGCGAATAACTCTGCAACACATCCAGATAACAACACGAAATAGTGCTCAAAATGTTCACTATTTCACACACCATTGCATTCCGTAAAGAGGAGCAAGAGTAGCCGTTCTATCATTGGGCCAATTTTCTTTGTAGACACTCACTGAATACCAACAGATTTTTGTCCATATTCAATAAATTTGTGAACCAACTGTACTGTACGATTATGAACTTCAAGAAGGTTATTTCCAACAGGATGGGGTGACCTGCTATTCTCATGCCAATATGGAAGAGATCCAGTCGTTTTTTGGAGATAGGGTCATCTCAACAAGTGGCCGCCGCCATCGCCCGATTTAAGTTCTTCATATATCTTTCTATGGGAACATTTGAAAGACGTGATTTATGCAAACAAGCTTAGGACTGTTAGACACTTTGTTATGTAGATTTGTTTAACATTAAATAAGGTATGTTCAGATGTTTATAGCTGCATTTTACGTTTACGCATTCCAGAGTTATTCGTAATTTTAAAGGGTCGTCCTCTATTATATTTATATTGATTAATGTTTTGTTTGAGGAGGACTTCAAAATTTCTGATTTAATATCATATAATGCGTTTCATCCTTGTCTATAATGCTTATGGATTTATTTTTGAATTACTTTCGTTTTTACACAGTCTAGATTGGTATTATTCAAAGAAGTGAACCACAGAATAGTACCTGTCCTTAGTAAATTTCAATTCGTAAAAATCTTTTTACGAATTGTGCAAGTGCATTTCTTCAGATTTTTAAAAATTTATTGCTGATGTCATTCCTTATCTATCCGCAAATTCGGATAAAAGTATACAGGAGCAAGATCGGGGAAGTAATGAAATTGGAGAAGCACTATTATGCCTTTTTTGGTGAAATATTGATCAGGAAGTCAGATGCACAGAGGCACTCATGGTGAAGAACCCAGTTCTGCTTTGACAAATTGGCTACTTTCATTATACGTTTTCACACAGATGGAAGACATATATTTCCTAAAATAACAGTGATGTTGAAGGGTTGCAAGTTCCAGTCAGAAACAGACTTGCAAGCTGTAGCAATGAAGACCTGTGAAGACATCGCAAAAACTGACTTCCAGTTGTGCATTGGCAAGAGGAATGAATACTGGCATGTCAGCTATTTTCTCCTTTGTATTTTCTTAAAATTGTAACTGACTACACTACTTTTATAATCTCAGAAATTTTGCTGCTCAAACAAGCCTATAAATTAAATTTAAAAATTTAATTGATATCCTTTTAAATGTTAAAGTGTTTAGATAAATATTATTTACGTAAAAATAAGAAGCATGGAATCATTAATTTACGATAACTTCAATCTATTTTAATTGTGGTTTTTCATCTTAAAAAATTGCCTATAATTTTGTCAAGAGAGCATCGACCGGAAGATATTGCTTCAAATTAAAGTTCAAATGTGGTAAGATACAATGCCGTGTTAAAAATCCTAATTTCATTTGCTAATATACAAATATATAAATAGCCCTAAGTTTCAATTGTAATCGTTCCAATAAAAATTAGTTATTCTACTGATCTATGAAAT
The DNA here is from genome assembly GCF_000671375.1 of Centruroides sculpturatus. Taxonomy (NCBI): domain Eukaryota; kingdom Metazoa; phylum Arthropoda; class Arachnida; order Scorpiones; family Buthidae; genus Centruroides; species Centruroides sculpturatus. Next base: position 128,570 of record NW_019384997.1, on the reverse strand, counting down.
CCAATAGATTCCGTTATTATAATTTCCTGCTACTTTTAACAGGACTATTAAGTTATAGAATTTATAAATTCTAAATATTCACGATTCCAAACATTTAGGACACCCGGTCAAGGTCTTAACAATAAAACATTCTCGTGTATAGAATCTGACAGAATTTTGTTCGTGTATGTAATATACAGTACATCTTAAACTTGAAAATAAGTCTAATCTCTGGTTTTTGTTTTTCTTGTAGTTGTAATGGCACAAATGGATAAAACCACCAAACACTTATTAGTTCCAGGTTGCGCTCTTAATCTGGAGCTAATACGGACACTAAGTAGAGGACATTTTTACATAGTTCTCCCAAGGCATGGGTTAGGTAGATCGCTCTCGTGTTGCGTTGCCTTATTTCATCAAACCAAGCGTTTTTTTAGATTGATGAGGTCCAAAAATTTTTTGTAGGACCTTAAAATTACAGTTATTCCACTAACTCTTAGATTGTATTTGTAAAGATTAAAAACCATTACAACATAATCTGAAAAAAATAAAACTACTGTATTTCTGCGTGTTGTAAATGAAACAGCTCTAAATTTTGCTACAGAACAACATACATAAGGCCAACATCATTTTGAAGAACGATATAAATAGATTTGATAGTACTAAATATTTTTTCAATTAAAAGTACAGTATTTTTTGGCATCATGGATAAGTTAACATGTTGGTTTCGCTTCAGATTTTTGGACATCTGGAAGCAATAACTATTGACCACGTTATATATGTGTGTATAATCAATAAAACAGTGCAAACACTTTATAAAAAAATTTATTGACAAATTTTTAGTTTCGAGAAGGATATCTCTAAAAATGAAGTCGAAACTCGCGCGTTAAACTCGTGAAGCTACGTCATAAATAAACTGGGACAAGTCTGCAAGAGCCCATTTGCGTGTATGAAATTAACAATTGTATATGACCAATGCAAAAATGATGTGTTCAGAGAGATCGCACGCGTCATCATTACGATGATTTGTCTGTTCGGTTGTTTTTTTTTTTCTTCCGTTAACATCAGTTATTAAAGAGACGATTTAAAAATGTACGAGATGAAACTTACTAAAAAAGTCAGACAAGTTTGAGAACATTTCTCGACATTTGTTGGTGTATATTGGAATATTTAAGCTGGTAAAAATGTATATACACTTTCTAAAAAATATTGTTTCAAATTGGTTGTGGTAAGTGTTTCATTTAAAAATTCAAGCTGTTCTTCACAGTTTTAAATCCATCTTCTGATCAGTTTTCCTGAATATGGACTCGTCTTTAAAGGTAAACTTTTTCTCCCGCCCTTAACCTGGTGTTTCTCCCGCATCCTGCCGAAGCGGGTTTTGTAAAAATAAAAATTAACGAAAAATCGTAGGCATCGTTAGTGAAATTGGTAACTATTTTACAGCATTATTCCGAGGACTTTTCCTTCGCAGGTGTTAGATACAGTGTTTACTTTCATTTTAAAAAATGAATACATTTCGTTAAAGTTTTATCTTGTATTTAAATATTTGCAATTAGAAGAAGCACAAAAATGTTATGGTTTTCTTATTTGTCCTGCACGCATTAATAATGACGACTTCTCCGTGTTTTATTATTCCGATTTTGTTCTTGACCTCACTGCAAAATTGAGAAAAAAGGCGTCTTTTTGGCGATGATAGAATTTAAAATATCAGGTATTTAAAACCCGGACGAAAATTCATTTTACATTAATCCTTTTCAAATAAAAGACATTAAGGGTACTTGGATTGTTTTCTAATTGAAAATATTAAAAATTAATAATTATAGAAATCGGTATAGAAAAATTATCTAATTTAATTTTTTCTGATCATATGCGATTTCATGGAAAACGATTTTTAAACGTTATCATTTCAAAACATTTTTGTCACGTTACGAAGGTCCCTCATTTGCATCCAATACTGAACATAAATTTCCTTTATTTTTTAGGAACGCTGAAGCTGAAAGATCTTGCGGTAAATTGAAATGAACGTGAAAGACTAAAATAAGAAACATGAAAGTAATATACAGCAACGAGTTGCATAACTTTCCCGGCGAAAAACACTAAAAAGTAAGATATTAGCACAGATTTAAAATTGTCTGCGGCGCTATCTGTTAAGTTATTTTTAAACAAAATCTTGTATATTATTAATTATTATAAAATGGCAAAAATATTGATTTTGAGGTAGAGGTACTGTACAGTACTGTACATATGTATAGATAAGCAGTATACGTAAACAATGTAAATGCTAGTGAAAATTTTATTCGTTATTAAGTCCTGACCCTACTGTATTTTCTCACCCTCTCGACCTTTAACCACTAGCATTTAATAGCATCAATGTCTCTTATGTACAAGTCACATGCAAAATTTCGTTTTCTTAATCATTACCTTATCCTGAGATGTTAAACGAAATAGATGTCAACCAAACACACGTTCGCGAAATCCCTTTCCCGGCTGTTATAGCCTATATAACAGAGAGAAAAGTATGGCGATCGATCAAAACTGATCCCCAAGATTTTTATATTTTTGGACTCAGGTCGCCTTGAAATGTCAAGTATTCTATTCCAAAAAAATTCGGGGTTTTTTTCTATAAGTATGGACGTTTTTTTGTGTGTATGGGGCATGATTTTGTTCACCCTGTTTGAAGCTTAATAACTCCCGTGCTTTTTGTCGAAAATTTCTAAAATTTTACAGGGAGATTTGTTTATTAGAGGATTGAAAATTAAGTTTTTATATTTTTAACTATTATAAAACGGCAAAAAAAATTTTTAATACAATATGATAACACACGGCGCCACCAAAATTTTAAATGTCGCCGGGAAAGTTGATAAACTCGTTTCTGGTTTATTTTGACATCTTTGCGTTCAGGAGGTCTCGAAATGTGGAGATTTACAAAAAGCTCGGGAGGTAAAATTTGACAGGATTCCAATGCTTTTCTGTGTTGTATACATACTCGGGGAAAGTAAAAGACTCATTTTTCAATAGATAGCTATCGAAAATGCAATAGCTCAAAAATTAACTTATTATTTTATCTAGATGTATCTCGTTTCACTCGCTAAAAGACTAAAAAAATTGAAGTTTAAATTCATTAAATTTTGTCACAATAAAAAAGCTGCGCATATCTTTAGAAGGACGATGCGTTACAAGGTGCAAAGATGTTAAGAACAGTCTACCAGAGTTCGTAGTAAAAAACAGAAATGTGAGTACTGGACTTTGATTATAAGATTAAAAATATATATATTATGTATATAATTATTCAAAAGTTTAACTTGCTTATGGATAAGTACGTAATACGAAAATAAAAATGATTGAAAAACTGCGATTTGCACTTTCTTAAATCGATGGGCATCTTCGAAAAATGTTTGCAAAAGCCTCAAAATTATATAGCAGTTACGCCACTGCTGTGTGGATGCTGCAAAAGTGAAGGTGTATCTGTTGTTACTAGGCTTTTGTTGCGTGTAATGTTATCAAAATAGAGATTTAGTCATTTTTTATTATTTTAATTGTTTTTCTTTTCTTGGCATAACTTTTAAAAGTAATGTTATATGACCACTATGGGCAAATGCGGCTTTTTTTGGGTTACATGTGGCTCTTGCTGAACGTGTTAATTTCTGCTTTTTATTATTATTTTTACAATTTTATTTCCACAATTTTGTGAAAATGTTTATTTAAAAAAATTCAATATTTGTTTTATATAATATTTAGGCCTATATTATATAATAAAATTGCGGTACAGAACTGTAGTACAGAATAAAAAAGTACAGAACTGCGGCTCCCGTGCATTTTGCAAAACCTACATTTCGGCTCCCACCGAACTCTCGCCCACCCACGCGACACTCTTCGTTCGCGTCCGCGACGTGAACAAGGTTAAGCAATGGCGGCTTCCACCGTGCAGAGTAATCCGATAAATTTTCGCTTATAGCTCTTATTATACGCGTCGCCCCCAAAAACGAAAGAANCTTTTTTTTAGTTACATGTGGCTCTTGCTGAACGTGTTAATTTCTGCTTTTTATTATTATTTTTACAATTTTATTTCCACAATTTTGTGAAAATGTTTATTTAAAAAAATTCAATATTTGTTTTATATAATATTTAGGCCTATATTATATAATAAAATTGCGGTACAGAACTGTAGTACAGAATAAAAAAGTACAGAACTGCGGCTCCCGTGCATTTTGCAAAACCTACATTTCGGCTCCCACTGACCTCTTGCTTGCCCACCCCTGTTATATGATATTTTAAAAAAGGCACACTAGTAAGTATCTCAATTGTTTGCACCTATTAACTAATTTACGTATAAAAGGTACAGTATCTCATATAACGTTACTAAATTTTTCATCAGTTACTCAGGTATGGTGTTTAAAATTATATGCATTTTAACAACATACAGGTACGAATAAAAATGTTTTTTTAACATTTTCAATATTAATATTAAAATGTGTTATATTTCAATAATAAGCGTTAACAATTTTTCAAATTATTTATCATCTATTAAAAGAATTTATAGAACTTTCTCATTTATTGTTCTTTGCAAATTAATTCCTCGTATTCTTTCAAGCACATTTACAAGAAGGATAAGGGGAATTAATATTCCCTCTGTACTAATAACCTCTGAATTATATACTATTATGTACCGTATATTTATATTTTTTGTAATTAATGTATGTACAGATTTCAACTACTATATTTTGAAGAGGTCACAGAGATGACCAAAGCGTGTAATATAAATACATGAAATAAAATTTTGTCCCAATAAATCTTACAAGTATTTGTGATCGATGGAAAACGATATCATTGTATTCCTCATAAGTTCGAATAAGGATATTATTAATACAAATCATCATCATCCATACTGAATGTAGAATTTTATATTCTGTCTCTTATTTGCATATAAAAACATTTATTTTGAAAATTTTAATTTACAGATATAGTAGACTTTTCGTATAGTGAACAAATTTTTAGGTCTTTTATGTATACAGTAAGATCCCGCTTAACGCTGATTCGATATAACGCGTCAGGTTGTATTTGATATAACACGATATAATCGTTAGGTTGACCAAATTGTCAACCTAATCGATACAGCAGGACTAGGAGATGTAGACGAACAGGATATTGAGGGGTTACTGCAGGTTTCCTTACCAACGACGACCTTCAAGAACTGGCAGAACAAGGAATCCATGTAGAACTGAAAAATAGTTATTCTGAAAACGAATAACTCAAAAAATTTCTCTACAGATTTCCTTAGTAAAAGTTTGGTAACAATAACTGAAATCGTTGATCAAATTGTAGCGAATGATCCAGAATTCTAGATTTTGAAAGAAGTGCAAAAGCAAAACGAGGCGCTCTTCTGCTACCGACATTTGCTTAATTAATTAAGAGAGAAAAAAGCGACAAATGAAACTTCACGACTTTATTGAAAGAATTTCAGAAATGCCAGGACCTTCGTCACAAAAAATAAACTATTAATATAGAAAAAATGAACTAATTAATATATTATATATTTCTGTGTGCATATGTTTATGTGTTATTTAACATATATTATTATACAAATTAACATAAAAATAACTTAAAATTAAAGTAAAATTTTATTATTTTCGGTCGCGTGTTCTCCTATTCCTATTTCCTCTATGTTAAAATGACCTCGTTTAACACTATTTCGTTTAGCGCTTAGCGGGGTCTTACTGTATAATGTATGAGATGAATGATTTAGCTCAGTCTCTTGAAGGTTCGCTATACCTCGTGCTAGAGTCCACAACAGACTACTTTTTAATTCTCATTTCTTACATTTTTCCTTACAGTGCTAGTTTTTGATAATTATCTGGTTCTCTAGTCATAACCATTAAATAAAAATTTTACTATTCCAAATTTCTAGAGCAGCATCTTCAGAATTTTGAGATCAACTGGACTCGAAGACTTTTTCAGAAAGAAGTGTATATTCGGTGCTTTTGATGCGTATATTTCACGTCCTGTTAAGGTCCTCTGTAGAAGGATAGAACTGAAGTACAGTACCTATATCGTTTAAATTGAAGACAGCAACAATATAACTACATTTGTGACAAAGTTTTCTCTGTTGATGAAATCAGTACGATTCTTAGCATGTTATGATAGAGATAAAATTAATATTCAACAAATAAACTGGCCAGGCAATTTTTATGCTTGATCTCAATATGATAGGCTTGCTTACAACATATTCTGAGATGAGGTACGGTGCTCGCTCGTACAATCCTTGCGTATAGTCACAAGATGTACAAGCATTCGTGAAAACATATACACATAACCTTCTGGAAGTCTATAGTCTTTTCCAGAATAAGAACCTGTCCGATGTTCATAAGTCTTCTTTTTTCTTTTTAAGAACATTGTTTATCTGTTTACTTAAACACAATTAAAGTGTATTTCCCAATAAAATAAACAAATTTATTTCGATTTAGATCGTATAGGCCTACTTGTTTATTACAGTCTTAGAACTACAGTGAGTACATAAACAATAATACATACAGAAAAGTTTTCTGTGAAATTAAACTTCTCATACATACTTAATTTTAATTACACAAACGTATGTACTGTACATAAGTTAAAACGGATAAACTAAGTGATTTGTCAATTTTAACATGCATTCAGAAAACCTACATTATTATATAACGGACTTTCGGCTTTTAACGGACACGCCATCGGCCGAATTAATACGTTAATTCGAGGTTTTACTGTATTAAAAACGAAACAAAAACGTTATACAATGTTATATAACGTGATATATTAAATTTACAAATTTTTAGCTAAGGAGATAAAGTGATACACATTCAACATCCAGCACATCGACTCTGTTCGTATTCTTGATAATACTAGAAATTCTGTATTTCTAAAAGGGTATAAGCACATTTAATTGATTCATAATGTGAATCATTATCATAAAAGCTTGTATATCTTACTTATTTTTATGAATTAATCATAAATGTCTATTTATATAGGCCTACATTATCTTTTATTGTATCAAATTAGATAACTTCACACAAAACGTCATTCAATCCATGCATATACTAGGTCAGGCATGGCCAGCATACGGCCCGTCGAATGAATTTATGCGGTCCGCGATTAATCTTTCAATATTAGCTACTCAAGTCCGAATAGCTCGATAAAAATTCTGACGCCTACAAAAAAAAAGGTCAAAAACTCACTGTGCGTTTAGAGTTAACCCGCCATTACAAATCTCTTAAGTAGAGCATAGAATGTTGATAAAGCATGATAATGTGAAAAATGTATCTGTAATCTCTATGTACAATTTAGTCTCTACGGGGTGTAACATTAGAGAATGAACAGTGGCAACAAGAATGGGATGCCGCAGAAACGGGGAGAACTACTTATGCCTGCATACCATCCATCTACCTACGTTTTAAGACCAGACACTATACTCCTGATGCTGAAACCACGCAATGTCTAACCGGACATGCAATTTTGCTGCCTACCTCCACCGCTTTGGCAAGCAACACAAACGCTTGTGACTGTGACAATACCAGCAAGGGAGACACAAACCACTTTTTGTACGACTGTCCAAAATACGAGGAGGAAAGGCTCCCACTTATCGGGAAATGCCTCAAGAATGGACTCAACTGGCCACCAAACCCCAAGGACATTTTTAACAACCAAGATGTGTGGAATGGCCTCAAGAACTTTATTCATAAAACAAGGGCCTTAAGCAACACGAACAGAACAGAGACTGTACCTTAGATCATCTACTGGGTGCCCTGCAGGGCACATTCCCTTCAACAATTGGGCTAGATCATGGCTCCCAATGTTATTGTAAATACTTCTTTGGATTCTGTTTAGTAAAAGTAACTTATGTAATCATAAAATTGTACTATACAAGTGTTATGTTGTAGAAACTAATTCGTTCTATTCTAGTGTTATACCATGGTAACTTCAATTATTCATTGTATTAAAATTGTAACCAAATTGTGGACTTAACCGGAAATTCCTACTGTAAACGCAAATACCATCCTCACTGTAGCTATCAACTGTAAAACCATCTGCGATCATCTTAATGTTCCCACTTGTTCCCAATCATACTAATGTTAGTTATATTGTTCCAATAACCTCGCCAATTTATTGTAACCGTTGCTTCAGAGATACCATTGTAATCACCCTGTTTCCACGACTTACCAACCATATTTACTCAGTTCTGTAATCACTTCTGGTTTCATCAAATTACTTATTGTGGAATGTACAGCACTGTTTACGTTGCAGTATACATGCTTTGTAAATTTATTAACCAACTTTATGTTGTATGTTAGTTTCATGCACTGATTGTAATATGTACGAGGGCTGTTCGGAAAGTTCGCGGCCTCACATAGAAAAACAAACAAAATAATGTTAAAACTTTTTTTATTTTTCAATGTAATCTCCTCTGTTAGCAATGCACTTATTCCAGCGATGTTCTAGCTTTTTTATGCCATCACAATAGGTCGATTTGTCAAGGTGTGCAAAATACTCGTTCACTTCAGAGATGACTTCGCCATTTGAGTGGAATCTCTTTCCAGCCAAGAATTTTTTTAGGTTTGGAAAAAGGTGGAAGTCTCTGGAGGCCAAATCAGGTGAGTACGGTGGATGTGGAACTAATTGGAAGCGAAGTTCGTTTATCTTTTGTTCAGTGATTCTGGCGGAATGTGCAGGTGCATTATCGTGGTGGAACAGAACTTTTTTCTTCTTCAAGTGTGGCCTCTTTTCTTCGATTTCTTTC
>NW_019384997.1:115439-117116 GCF_000671375.1 Centruroides sculpturatus | reverse complement strand
TCCACACTTTCTCTGCCAGATTTAAAAAGGGCTGTCCATTTTTTCACAGTGGTGTACGAAGGAGCAGACTCTCCTAAAACTTCATCCATGTCAGCTTTGATTTGAGATGGGGTCAACCTTTTTTTCGTCAGGTATTTTATGACCGCACGAGTCTCCGTCTTCTCCATTTTTGATAAAGAATGTGCACACTGACTATCTGTTAAGCTGTCGTGGCAAAACTTTTTGACAAATCAAGCGGAAATTGGTATCGTATCTTTAGCAAAGATGGCTGAATTATTCCCGCCAAAAATTAAATTGATCGCAGCGCCGCATATAGGCAAGGCCGCGAACTTTCCGAACAGCCCTCGTAACCATTGTAATATTTATTCAATGCAATACAGGCGCCCATGGTGCCTCCCATGCCTTCCTTCCCACTTTCCTATCTCCCTTTCTTTTCACACTACATTCACATGCTTTCTTCTTCTTTCAATTTCCTATAGGGCAAAGTCTGTTACGAAATACAGACAGCTCTTCTCACTCTATAAACAGAGATAAACAGAGAGTCTCTACGGGGTGACACCACAATGAGATCTCGCACCATCTCAAAATCTTCCTAGGGCAGCCTCTGGTTCGGTCCGTGAAAAAAGTTTTCTTTCCAATTCGGCCCGGGGGCAAAAACTGTTGGCCAGCCCTGTACTAGGTGAACCAAAAATAGGTGGACAGTAAAAGATATATTGAGATTACATATACAGTTATATTTACTAATACAATATAATGCAATTTTATCAACGCAGGTGCTCAAACTGCTATCCATTGCAATTTACACAGCTTTGAAGTCTATATTTCACCATTTCACGCTTCGTCAAACATTTTTGCACGTGTATCTTTGTGTATTAATTTCTTGAAATGCATCTCTGATGTAATTTTTTAACCATAACCATAACCAAGTTAAATATACACCATTGTTATATCAATAGTATAACCCTAATACAAACTCTATTCCACCTACTGTCCACCTACTTTTGGTTCACCCTCTATATATATGTATTTAATATCTCAAATGTTTAAACTTTTTCCGTAATTTTTGACGAGAAATGCAGATGCAATTTCTCAATTTCTATTGGTTCATATTTTAAAATAAAAAAATTTGTTAGTAGCTTTTTTTAGTTACAAGCTTTTTTCCTCCTGTAACTCTTGTTTCTTCGTCTACAACCAATAGCGTACAGTGAAAACAACCTCAAAGGATAACATTGAGATAGACTTACTTTTAAGAAGAGCAAATTTGTAATGATGTAGATGGGCCCTTCTCTATATCCTAAGGGTAAAAGATTTAATGGGACAAAATATAATTTTAGAAATTTTTGAAGAATTAAACTGAAATGATGTCGACCACAATTCAGGGCGAATTCGATTGGACTCTTTTGGGTCCGCACTTGGGAGCTCACGTTTGGTTTATAACCTCCATAAAGAGAGGAAACCGTTGCCTTATTTTAGAGTTAACAACTTCCGGAGCCTTTTTATATGTCAACTGCTAGAGATATTTTATCCTCTTTGTAGTTAAACCTCCTCTGAACTTCCGGATAATCATATTTGTGCGATAGTAAAATGTTAATTTAATATTTAAAAATTAAATATTAATATAAAAATGTACTGTATACAGCGGTGTACTATATCAATCATCAAATTACTTATTGTGGA
>NW_019384997.1:76756-113118 GCF_000671375.1 Centruroides sculpturatus | reverse complement strand
TATATATTATTGAATTTTCTATATATATATATATAAAGTATTTAAAAAATAAGATAATTTTCTTTCTTATAATTATAAGCCGATTTATTAAAATAAAATATCAAATAAATTTACAAATCAGTGAGTAATTGCGTCTAGCAACATGACCAATTTTTTTATACAGAAACATAGGTTTCTGTATAGAAAAAAAGTAGAAGTGGACATCTCTTCCTTGGACATCTCGAAATCCATCAGTGTCGAGCGGGTAATATTGCTAAATGCTGCTAATGGGTGGCGAGTTTGCGCCTCACCAATGGCTACGTGAAGTTTTCGGGGTTTTCTTCACATATCTAACACTTTAATAGGGACTAGTTTCCCATCCAGCTCCTCGACAGATCGCCCATGTATTGCATTGCATTATTCCATCATTCCACTTTGCTCTTCCTTCAGAATACTTTATACAACTTAATAAATGTGAAAAAATTATAGTGACTTAACAAAAATCTAATAAAATTAGTTAATAAATTATGTATAAAAATGTTGATATATCTGTAATATAACTGTAATCATTGACAAACATCTACAGAATTATAATTATGTTGCAATTTAAGCCATTAAATATTTTATTTCACATAATTAATGGCTTGTCTAATTTAAAATAATATTCATTGTATTAAAATTGTAACCAAATTGTGGACTTNAATTTTTCTATATACCACTCCATTTTGATAAATTAAACTATCTAAATTATTATTATTAAAACTTAGATCGCTAATAATAATTTATTTTACAGTACATATTTTTTTTTAAAATAAATGATTTAGATACCAGTAAACCAAGGTTATTCTATGCACTTTTCAGATTTTTTTAATGTTAATTACCGGATTATTGGACCAAATTTGTCTGTTAGTTGTTATTTTAGGAAGATTTAGCATTCCCCTTTCTTTACACAGAGAAGTTTTTAATTATTAATTAATTCAATATTGTGAAAAATATTTGTCATAATTTACTCCGTCATTTGGGATAGGTTTATGCAACAACCCATTTGTATAGTGAACTCTATAATGTTACCCCGCAGTGATTGCTAATAGGAAAGAAAACGAGAGAAACAAAAGTTAGTATTTCTAATGAATTTTTTATTCTTCAATAAATGCGTTGTAAAACTTGTTAACAGTCTGATATACAGAAAATCCTTTTTCAAGAATAAGAGAGCAATAAAATAAAATGATTGAGAAAGCAAAGCAGCAATTTCTTTCCTTTTTCTTCAGGCTTCACTACCAATATTTTGCAATAGACTCCATTGCAGTTATACTCGAACCCACCTTTCTTCAAAAATTACGATTACATGATTACCAATTTATTTTTCTTCTAGATTAAATTAGATTATATTTATAAATAATTATAAGCAAGAATAATACTTTAACTTAAACATACTTTTAAGACATCAAGTTCATACACCATTTCTTGGTTATCGGAAAAAACATCAATAGTGTAAAATATGATGTCATATACTTTTCGGCTTTAGTGTAGATAACACTACTGTACTGGTATCTTACCCGAAAATAAATTTTGGAATGGATATAAATCCGCCGTATTCAAAATAAAACGTTCTAGATATCACAAAATAACCTCGGTTTACAGATGTATAGGCCTACAGTAAATTTCCTGACATATTACCATTTGTAATCTTTATGCATATGTAGTGCATTCTTGTTCCTGAAAGAGGTCTAAATGGTATGATCTTTCACAAGTGATCAGGATTAAACTATAGGCCTTTTATGGGAGATAAGGCCTTCATCATGAGCTACTGATGAACGCTTGTAAAGTAGCTTCCACATTTGTCAGAGCCTATAAATTTTATGTACTGTACCTGTACGGTCCTGTAAGTATACTGATTTACTGACTTCACTGATGAATCTTATAAAGTTTATAAGATTCTTATAGGATACTCATGAGTCATCAACCTTTTGTTATAAAGAGCCTAATTATATATACAATATATGAGTTTATATAGGCATATATATATAATTTTTATGGGAGAACTAATTACTAATTGCTTTGTTTATAAATTATACATTTTGAAAATATCTATATATTTTTTTTTTTAAATAAAAATATAATATAAAATTGACGGGAGATTTGAATCATACGTCATTTATAAAGAATACGTCATTCAGATTTAAATTAGTCGAAAATCTATTGATAATTCGATATGATTTAATTTAATTTTTGTGAAAATTTAAATGAAAATAATTGAAAAATATATATATTTTAAAATAAATTTGATAAAAATTGCTAGTATTTTTTATCATGCAATAGGCTACATAAATTTCGTTAAAAGATGTCTCTCAAACTTAAAAATATAATTTCTTTTTATTTTAAAATAAATGTAAATTGTCGATAAAAAATTAATTTATAAAATTTACGCCAATAAATTTTAATATAAAATAATTAAAATATTCGTATTTACGTATTCAAAATTTAACTGAAAAAGTAATAATTTCCCGAAACTAACGACACGTGACGCCATCTGGAGTTGTCATATAAAATAAGATTTTTAAATACGACGTTAAGTTTGTAATTTAAGAGAAATACAATAATATTACGAACTTTTAAAAATTAATTATTCGAAATAAATCAATGTTAGCAAATCTTTAACAATTATATATTTTTTAAATTCTTAAAGTTATGTTTTTATTAGGATCTTAATTAAGTACATAAATTACATTAATAATTTAAAAAATTATAAATATTTTCTTGAGTTTTAAAACTCTAATTTAGTCCCATTATTTCTATATATTTATAAATAACAAATATCCAATAATTCTGTGAAGTTCAAGCAACAAGAATATATCCGTAGCGCGATCTTTAATTTTATATATAGGCCTATATATTCATAAAGACCTATTTTATATCAAATATTATTTAATTAAATGTCTTATTTATTAAATTCCTATGTTAAATATCCTGTTAAATAGGGCTTAAAGAGTGAAGTGAGCCATGAACCAGTCACACACAGATTTGAGCCTTATTCCTCTCCGAAAGTTATAAAAAATACATGAATAAAACCAATAAAAGAAAATTTATTTAACATTTATCATGATAAATTTTATTTACAATATTTTTATTATATTCTTTTAGTAAAAAACACTAAATTTTGCACTCTTTTTTTGTGTAGTCCTTTTTTCTAACTTAAACTTTAAATAGAGACTTTAATTTAGCCTATATTACTTTTTTTACTGTGTTTTTTCATGTAGAATACTAAATTTTGAGGCCTTTCTTTATATGTAAGGCCCAAAACATGGCCCTTTCTATTTATTTTTGGTCCTACATTTAAAGGAAGTATATTCCAATTTAACCAAATTCTCGTATAGAGAAATCAAAGATCAAAGCTTAATTTAATGTTAAAAATGTTAACGAAATTGTATATTTTATATTATATAAAAATAAAGGAACAAATTTTTATTTTTAATACAATTATTTTAATCTAATATTTAAATAATTTAATTAAATATTGTAAATGCAATTGACTCAAAGCAAATTTCTTCACTCCAAATTTCCCAAAATTCACGACTTGAATAACTTAAAAGTTAAAATTTTCTAATTTTTTAAAGGATGTTAATCATTTTAACTGCTTTGTACTTTATACTATAAAAATCCTTTAATTACTGTATAAAATTATGTTTTAAAATCTTTAAAATTCGGCAATAATTAATTGAATATATCAATTTATTTAGAGACAGTACATCAATATATGTTAAAAGAACAAGGAAAATGAGAGCTAATTTCAATGGACGGTGAAGAATCTTCCTATTGCTTATTGTTTACCAGAAGCATTCCATTAGTAGTAGCACCATTATCCGAATTTTGGCTTATTACAATTGCCATTAGTGCTTCTAATTGTCATTAGTGCTGCTGTTCTACATCATTTAAGTACATGTAAAATAATTTGTATATAAAATTTTAAAGTATCCTTTCAGCGAAAAATCTTATAAGAAGCTACAGAATAATCATAATTTTTAGAATTATTTTTATCTAATTTCTGTTTATTTTATAAATTTATCGAAGTAGATAATGGTACAATGCATTGTATTTAATTGTATTATATAAATTGTAACTCTGTTAGAAGAGAGTAGAAAGATTTTATGCGTCAATACAAATCGGCCTCTCTCATAGCGAGTTCAGTAAGATTATTTATAGAGCCCTTATTAATAACTTTTGGGATAAATAATTAATTTTATGTCGTATTTCTTGTTTATTAAGAAAACAATCCCTCTTTTTTGTCAAATTTTATTATTTAAAAAAATATAATACGGTTTTCAACATTGTTTTAATAAGTTATATGATACTGAGGGCCTCTCTCAATGTCTGAAAGGTCCTACTTTGCATTACAGTTTAATGCGTATGAATGAGATGAGAGATTAGTTGAGAAACTATATGATAGAGCTATTAGAAAATTGATGCTTTATAGAGATAATAATCATCATCTCTTAGCGATTCTCTCTCCATCACGTAGAAGAAAAAAATCTGAAAGAGAACCAAGACAAGCTCATTATACTTCGGAAACTAACAACGAGAAACAATCAATTTATAATATATTTTGAGGGGAATGTCTATTGAGTACTCCAAAATCCAAATTATATATAGAAGTGTTATCACCTGTACAAAGTGGAGTGACATTATTGAATGCACGCTGTTTATGTTTCGTCGTATAATGCACATTTATTTTCGGTTTTGCTATTGATTAGTCCATTCAACAAAATAAATTTCTACTATATTTTATGCCTAATTTTTCACTATTTGAACTCAAATTTAAATTAATTAATGCATAAAATAGACTACACAAATATATCACGCAAAAAAAACAAGAATAGATATTGCAAAAATAATGTAAACTTGGATCTCTAAAGCTTTGACTTTTTAGAGATTTATAGAAGAAAAAAGGAGCTTAATTAGATTTAAACAATATTACAATTTATTTATTAATATTTTTCTTTATTTAAACATAGTGCCTTTTTTGATTTTGTTATAATAATTAAACTGTATTTGAATTAAGAATTCATGTCTTAGGCATTTATTTCTATTTTAAATTTACAATACTTACAATTATTGCATTTATTTAACTAATAAAGACTAAATATAGCCTAAGTTGATTCTTATTAATTAAGAATCTAAAGTTGTTTTGGATTTTTAAACAGATTTAATGTATAATATAATAATTTTATACCGTAGTATACTTATGTGAATAGAAAAACGAAAAATCTTTATAAATTAACGTTTAAAAAAGTTATATTAATTTAATTTTAATTTTATCTGAAATTTTTCGTTGAAATTTTTATTAAACATCTACAAATATAAATATTTATATATATAAATGTACATAAACTTTTTAATAAATACTGTAAATAGAACGTTTTAAAATTATTAAAATAATATATATTTTTTAAATTTTATTTAGAAATTAAATGAATTTAATAGGCTAATCATAATCTTGTTTATAATTAGGGCCTGAGAAATATGCTATGAGACTTAATTCAGTCATAAATATAGGACTTCATGCACTCCTAGATATGCCCTGGATATGTAGGATAGGTTAATCACAGTTTTGTTTATGATCAGGGCTTAAAAGATACGCTATGAGGCTAGAATCAGGCGTAAATATAGTGTCTTATACATTCCTGGATATATTCCGGGCTGTCCTGTTTTGTTTGTTCAGGCAGCCAACAATTATTAACAGGACTAGATAAAGGCCTATTATAACTACTGCACATATTAATAATGATTGGTTTCTATTATAAAAAGATAAAGAGAGATATAAGGCCTGTTTACACAGTTAAAGAGTCTGCTATAAGCAGGTAAAGATCAGATAAAGAGTGTATTATAAGCAAGATTAGATAAAGGGTCTATGTAGCGATAAACAGGATTAGTTTATAACTGTTCATAACAAAAATCGATTAGTATAAGTATTTATTAATTCGCACCAAAATCAAAGACTCATAAACATAACATTTATAATATAGGCCTATTAATACTTAAAGAAGTGTTTCATGCATTTTTAATTAGACTTTTCTTTAAGTTTATACAAAAAACTCATGACGTAAAACAATAATAACAATAATACTCGTACTTTAAAAATCAGTGGGGCTCTTGTGAAATTTGTTAACCAATTAAGTAAGTAATTTTAATACTTTATCACCATTTCTTACATTTTTGTTAAAATAATAAAATAATAGACCTACTGATTGATTTCAGTTATAAATAAAATGAGATAAACAGGTAAGAAGATTGTTATAGACAGATAAATAGCCAAATAAAAGGTCTATTTATACAGTTTTAGAGCCAGATAAAGGGCCTGTTAACACAAATAACCAGGTCAGATAAAAATCTATTATAAACAGATAGACCCAAATAAAAAGACTATTTATACAGGTAAAATGCTTATTATAGACAGTTAAATAGCCAAATGAAGGGCCTGTTTATACAGAAGTAAAAGTCAGATAAAGGGCCTGTTTATTAAAATTAAGAGATAATAAAGAGCTTGTTATAAGGGCAAGATAACTGATATCAAATTATTCAAATGAATAAGGATAATCATAAAAGATTATAACTTTCTTCGTAACTAAAATAATTTACAACTTGACACTTTTATAGACTCTTATTTTAAATAAAAATTAAGAAAAAAATGCATAAAGTTAATCCCTGTTATAATTTTATTTTCTATGATTTTTTTTATTTTTCAAAACGACCGTTACGTAAAAAACAAAACGAATAAACAAAATAAATTAACCGTATTCTAGGTTTGGAATTTTTGATTTCCATCGACCTGCACACACCCCTAAGTACAAGAACGGACCACTCGATATGAAGAACACCAGAATTTACGTCCCAACGGTCTCATGGCAACAACCAATCAGAGGTTTAAGAAAACCAGACAACATCCAGACAGCGTAACATGACCGAGCAGTTAGTCAAGGTGATTGTCTGGTTCATTTACTTTTTAAGATTTGTTTTGCAAGACAAATTCCTTTGGATTTTCTGTTGCTAGGCTTCGACTTAACCGTTAAAATGACACGTTCGTGCTGTATTTATAAACAAATACCTTTGTACAACGAATTTGTACAATCAGAATTGCACCCTTTCTCCATCACTACTCCACTACATCCATTCATTTTCTTAATATTTACTTAAATATATCTCATGTATTAATTAGAATTTCTATTTTTTAAAAAAATAGAAATCCTAATAAGTCATTCAACATTATTTTTTGACTTAATTTAATATTATAAACCCATTACTTTGTACTCAATTTTGTTATAAACTCATAAATACTTAAACATATCGCACGTATTAATTAAAATCTCAATTTTTAAAAGTTAATTTCTAATTAAACATTAAGTTTCCACCCAATTTTACACTATTAACCCACAATTCTAATTAATAAATGAGATATATTTAAGAGTTCTTGGATTCAAATTAATGGATTTATAATATAAAACTAGATTAAAATTTAAAGTTTAGTTACTAATTAACGCTTAAAATTTGAAATTATAATTAATAAAAGCTATATATTTTGAATATTTAAACGTTAATTAATAATAAAACTTCAAATTTTGGTTCAATTTTATATTATAAACCCCTTACTTTACTTCTTAAATAATACTTTACACACATTGCCTATTGAAAAGTGTTGTTTGAACTATATTAAAATTGTGGGTTATTATTATTATTTTTTTTTTTTTACAAAATTTTCACAAAAATTATGCCTTGGGCTATTAATTTATTAAGGGTCAAGGTTTACAAGTGCCGGAATTGAACAATAAGCAGACTTTAAATAATTTTTAAAAATGAATATTTAATTTTATAGGCCAAGGCTTACTGGCATTCTTTTAACTAGATAATGAGTCGATAAAAATACACAATCTCATAGGGCTGACGTTTGTTTTGACAAGTGAAACTTTTGAATTATTGAAAGAAAATAAAGGTTTGGGTCAATTTTTAAATTCAAAATTTTAGAACATTCTCCATTCTGACCTTGTTTATATATAGTTTATTGTTTCATTTTAGGCTGAATGTATACAAATAGCGATGGATCGAAAGTCAGTTAACCGTGTGAATCGCTCGAACAAGCTATAAAAGAATCTAAGAAACGTTATCTTTAATTGTTTATTAAAGAAAAGGACTTTCACATTGAACAATTTTAAATGCTAAAGTGTTTAAATAAGACAACAATTTAACTTTACACTGATTAACTGATTTTTGGATCATTCCTATACATGCACAAGAAAGAATTAAAAATTCTATAAAAGTCTATTATTTAGTTTTTAGGACAAAAAAATAGTTTATAAGCTTGTTAAAAATAATAAATAAATAAATAAAAATTCACGAATAATCGAACGTATTTTATGTAATTTAATAATCAAAATTCACTTCTTGAAAGTCATTATTTTAAGGATTAATTATAGTAATTATAAAGTCTAAACATTGAGAATAATGGATTGAAACTTAACCATTGTTAACTAGAACCTATTGTTACAAATGCACTGGCATACGTTGTAGAATTGTGATTAAATGCAGACATTTTCATTAAAAAAAACCTTAATGTTTTCTGAATCTAAACAAAGAAAAAAATTCAAAAAATTTGCCATTTTTATAATTGTTCTTTTTAAAACNGTTACTTATTTAACAAAAGCATTTTTAACAAAGGAAAAATGAATTTGTTAAAATCTATAATGCATTTATAATGCAAAATATATAATATTTAAATATAAAAATTTGATATTATCTTAATTGAACTTTTATAAAATATACTATTTCGTTTGTTTCTTATTATAAATTTTTTAAAAATCTTTCATTCCAGTAAAAACCTATATATTTTTTGCTAATTTAACTAGTAAATTTTTATCAATTTAACTGATAATTTTTACTATTTAACTACTAATTTTTTATTGTCTTTTTCTAATTTAACAATTACTTTTCTACTGATTTAACCATTAATTTACTTCTGACGAAGAATTAAAAAAATCTTTAAATGCATATAATTAACTCAATTTTAGGAAGATTTTTAAATAATTTTATTTATAAAATTCTTATAAAACTCTACAGATGATAAAAGAACGTGCACGTATAACAAACACAAGCGTAACACATATCTTATACTGGGAACAGTTACGTGTAACTTGTAGAAAATAATGCAGAATCCTACGTCACTTACAACGATCTAAATTAGCAATAGATTTGTAATAGGTTATTCACTTAGTGAATATGTTTATGGGTCAAATAAAACTAAGATTCTGGTTTTACGAGTTAACCTATCCTACACGTTCCTGGCGACGATATGCGAACTCCTTTAACTTAAAAACAGGACGAATAAAACTAAGATTCTGGTTTTACGAGTTGGCCTATCCTACACGAACTAGGATATACGAACTCCTGCGACTTAAAAACAGGACGCCATTAATCAGTCGAGACATACTGTAAATCCATAGTCTTGTGTGAAGTTCACTCACCTCTATAGCTCAATAAAGATTATTACATAGTTACCAACCGCTTAAAGACAATGTGCAATGTGTTAGATGTCTATAGAAGGGACATTGTTCTAAACTCGTCTAGACTTTTATTACATAAAAAAAATTAAATTAAATAAATAAAAAGATACATAATTTATCTCTCTCTCTCTCTCTCTCTTAATGAGGTATCTACAATTAAAATCAATTCGAATACCTATTATTGAATAATTTAATTCTAATTAAGAATGTATTTAAGCTTTATGAGCGAACGTTTTAGGGGGAAAATTTGTTTTAATGAGCTTAAGACCTATATTTGATCCTGATATATTTTTTGTAGATGCACGGGTCTTCTCCACAATTGAGCCTAAATTTAAGGATATGAGGTTTCTTATGTCGAACTTAATTAATTTTATAAATTTTACAGTAAATAATGCACTCGTTATAACTTAGCCCTAGATTTATATACGGGTTTAGGAATATATGCTACAAAGATATAGTTGAAACTTTGGACTACAAATATCTCAGGTTATAAGGACATAATTAGGGTCTTAAGCTTAATTATTAAATTTATTCATTATTTAGTGAGGAAGGGCCTCCTTACATTTTATAACTTGGGGTCACAAAGAGTCTAAATTCGGCCCATTTCAGCACAATTTATCCTTTTAAAACTTCAATTATTTATTTTTTAGTTTAAAAAAATATATATTTAATTTCTTGATAAATTTCTTGAATTTATCTATGATAATTCCTTCTAGGAATTCTTATCAAAAGTTACAGTTTAAAATCTGCAAAGGTGTGCCATAATGACTCAGGCATACGATAAGCCTCAATACTAAGAGGCTTCTCCTCTTCCACCAAATTATAAATTTTATAACGCGAGATTTTAAATTTATATTTGATAGATTTCTAAATATACTTCATTAGCTGATATCTCACGATTACGTATTATAAATGATATATTAATGAATTCTTACGTAATCTTCGTTTCATAATTCATTATACTACTGTTATTAGGTACAATAAATGAATAATTTGAAGATTATTGAAACGAATCTGATTAATTCTGGAATATTTAATGAATAATTAAAGGCCTCTTATCCGGTGACGGATTTAAACTTGTTGCAGCTAAGTTGTGACACGCTTCTACTAAAAAAATGATTTTTTAAGGATGAGATCTATAAACTATAGCTTCGTATAGTGTGCCTTTAAAAAACTACAGCTTAGGATATTTAAGGCCCTAGATTAATTATAAGGCCCGAAGCTTTAGCCTGCTTAGGCCACGTATAAAATTCTCTTCTACCTAAAACCAAGATATCAGCATTACTTACGAATGAGAACTAAAGTTTCGTTTGCTCTGAAAAAATTTATTTATATTTAAAAAAATATATTTTTACTCTATTTAAATATTAAATTAATTTAATTTTCAATTGTGTTTTTACATAATTCTTGATTATTCGTGTATTTTCTCTCATCATCATTTCAAACTCCATCTTTGATCTTCTCATTAACAATGACAATTTTACTTATTAACCAAGATGCATGATGATAAATGGTAATTGAAAATGAATTTAGTTTTTTATTCTTTATCCTTTATGCTTAAAAAATATCTTTAAAATTATAAAATTCTATCAAAACCGTGTCTTAATTCACACGCTCTTATCGCAGCATCCTACAAACTTTAGATCTAAAATTCAATAAAGATTTTTAAATAAACCTTTCTAATTTATATAATTGAAAAATTAACTAATCAAGAATTATAATTTTAACTATTTTTAAAAAAGTATTTTAAAAATTCAATCATTTGTTTTGTTCAAGAAGTTTCTGATATCATTGTTAAGAATTGGCTCTCCACATTAATTTTCTACATTTAATTAATTTATTAAAACAATATTTTAAATGTAAATAAAATATAATTTTTATTAATTTACTTATTGTTTAAGCTTTTATAAATGTACATAAACACGCACAGGGTGCTCAAAAGTCCGTTAACCGTTGAAATCTATTCGAATAAAAAAGCAATTTAATCTTCACGATGGTTAAGTAACTTTTGAGCTACCTCCTTATATTCTTCTAATAACGTGATCTTGTGATATAAAATATGAATTTCTATTTGATTAACATTATTTTTCAGTAGATTAGTTTACATAACTTTTTAAAATTATAATTAATATAATTAATAAATACATTTTATATACGTTCAAGAATCAATTCTGATAAAGTTTTTGACAGTCCTTAAACTACTTTCAAATAAATTCAATATATATATATATATATTTTTTTTTTAATCATCTTTTTTAATTTAAAATAATTTATAATGACCTTCGATATATAATAAATATCTTTATTTTAATGAATGAATTTATTTTATTAAGATAAAAAATAGTTTATAAAGTGTAAGAGTTATTTCCTTTCCATTTGTATAGAGTGATACGGAATATCCTGTGTGAAGAGTAAAGAAATAACCCACTTAAGAAATATTTGATACTGAAAAAGTAAACTGTGATATCAAAATTCTTATTTAATTGTATTTAAATGTTGAAGAATTAATTCTACATTCATCAATTAAACATTTAAATAATTATAGAAAAATATAACTCGAGAATTTTTTTAATAATTGGTGATGTATCGAATGTCTTTTCGAAGTAAAATTTAGAGGATATCTTCATTTAACTTCTTTAAACATTCGATTATATCCTCATCTAGGCCTGAAACCGAGTTAAGTGGCCTTACAGAAGGCCACTTAACTCGGGACCTCGGGCATTATATTTGTTACAAATAATTCATTTCATTGTATTTAGAAGCGTATTAAGAGTAAAATATACTTTTAATTTTGAAGATCTAAAAGAAATCTTTTTGATATCTGAAAGACCCTGCCTTCAACTCTTTGAAGCCTTTAATTTTTGATAAAAATTTAATGGAGGATCGACCTATATCCACTAAACTTTTGTGTAAAAGTCAAAGATGGATTTACACATGAGCTAAACAAGTTGAGCTTAGGACTCACGTTATTACACTACAACTTAGGGCCTCTGCTTTTAAATTTATTACTATTTAGTGAAATGGAAGGGTCTCTTATATTATAACATAGGCCTATAAGAGCAGATTATACGTACTACTTTTTAATCATAATTTTTGCTATTCTAACTTTCTATACATATTTTGCAATTTTTCGTCAATTTAAGCTAAAATGTTAATAAATTTTCATAAGAAAAGATATTCTAATTCAACATACGATGATATAAAACAGTCTTACTAACATATATCGCGCAGCTTGTACGACAAAGAAGAGAATGAAGTAAATGGAGAATGGAGTACAAGAAGTTAGACACTAATATGGGATGTTATCTACCAGGAATAATTCAACTATAGAAATTATAACGTTGACTACAAGGAATATTGTAATGTGTTGCCCTTTACAAGTAGCAAACATGCATTGTAACATGTGATGAAAGTTTATAGTTTACACTCCCTTTAACATGGAATTTTACTTTCAAAGTTGCAGCCTAGGTGAATAGGATACGTATACGTGTTTCCTATCTTCTTGTAAATCGAGTTAAGAATTTATTATAAACATTTTGTTAATACTTTTACCTTGAAAGAGAGAAGACAAAGTATAACAATTTCCTGTTGATCAAGTTTTCTTTTTCAGAAATTTTGTAATAATCAAATTAATTATTATTATAATTAAAGATAAAATAAGTTATTCTTTAACGTTTCTAAATGTTCTATTTTATAGTTTCCAATTAAGATTTTTTCTTTTATTTTCATTTTAATTAATTCATTTAATTTTAAACTGATTAAAATTCAAATATGTATGTATAGACGGAGGCTGCAATTTAGTTTTTACAGCAGTTGACTGACTTTTAGTCTATCTGTGTTTGTATTATGTGTAAAGAAGGTTACTTATACTTGCATATAGGCTTATATACGAACATATGAGACCCTTCTTTGTGTGCACGCATATACAGCATGGTTCAAAAGTCAGTTAACCACTGGAAAGACTAACTTTCTGCCTTGTTCAAACAGTTAAATACTTAATGATATTTTTTTAATCGTGTGTTCACGAATTTTGTAAAGGAAGAACATGTCTAAATTCAGTTTCGTATTCATATTCACATGTGTAATGGAAACAGAAAACAAAATAAGTTTTCTTGAGAAGTTTTTAATTGATTAGAATTGATTTTTATTTAGAAGGTTTTATTTAATATTAATTTAAAGATTTAAATATTAAAGAAAACATGTTTTAATTAATTATGACATAATTTTTTAAAAATTCCTTTTATATTTTTATTTATTCGATTATAATTCTTTAATCGTTTATATAATAAGAATTTGTTTATTTTTATTGTATTTAAGAATGTAGTTACACTCAAATTATACATTTAAATATGAAAAATTAAGACAATAATATTTAAACATTTAAATATTAATAATTAAATATAAAAAAATAAGGTCGTTTATTCTTAAAATAAATCATACTATTGAATTTATTTTAANTGTTAATACTTTTACCTTGAAAGAGAGAAGACAAAGTATAACAATTTCCTGTTGATCAAGTTTTCTTTTTCAGAAATTTTGTAATAATCAAATTAATTATTATTATAATTAAAGATAAAATAAGTTATTCTTTAACGTTTCTAAATGTTCTATTTTATAGTTTCCAATTAAGATTTTTTCTTTTATTTTCATTTTAATTAATTCATTTAATTTTAAACTGATTAAAATTCAAATATGTATGTATAGACGGAGGCTGCAATTTAGTTTTTACAGCAGTTGACTGACTTTTAGTCTATCTGTGTTTGTATTATGTGTAAAGAAGGTTACTTATACTTGCATATAGGCTTATATACGAACATATGAGACCCTTCTTTGTGTGCACGCATATACAGCATGGTTCAAAAGTCAGTTAACCACTGGAAAGACTAACTTTCTGCCTTGTTCAAACAGTTAAATACTTAATGATATTTTTTTAATCGTGTGTTCACGAATTTTGTAAAGGAAGAACATGTCTAAATTCAGTTTCGTATTCATATTCACATGTGTAATGGAAACAGAAAACAAAATAAGTTTTCTTGAGAAGTTTTTAATTGATTAGAATTGATTTTTATTTAGAAGGTTTTATTTAATATTAATTTAAAGATTTAAATATTAAAGAAAACATGTTTTAATTAATTATGACATAATTTTTTAAAAATTCCTTTTATATTTTTATTTATTCGATTATAATTCTTTAATCGTTTATATAATAAGAATTTGTTTATTTTTATTGTATTTAAGAATGTAGTTACACTCAAATTATACATTTAAATATGAAAAATTAAGACAATAATATTTAAACATTTAAATATTAATAATTAAATATAAAAAAATAAGGTCGTTTATTCTTAAAATAAATCATACTATTGAATTTATTTTAATTTTAAACCTAAAATTTATTTAAAACACATTATTTTTTTAGCTTTAAATCCATGAAATTCATTAGAATACATTCTATCTAATTGGAGAAAATGTAATTATATATCTTTGAATAGATTATTAAATATTTTTAAAAAGACATTTCACTATTATCTTCACTAATTATCTTCTTTAATAGTCTTTTGCAAATATGTGAAAGGATTCGTGTATGATGTACCGCTGTAGAAGAAAAAAATTCCTTTAAAAATAGACTTCAGAACTATTTTTAGTCATTTTTTTTCTTATGTTTAAATACTTTTAAAATCGTTCTTAAGCTTATATCACTTATTTTATATTCTCATTTAAGAGACTAATTAAAACATAATCTTTTCTCTAACGAGTAGTCTCTAACATAATTTGATGTTAAAACATTGTTCTCTGGAATTAATGTCGCTCTTAGTTAACTTATTTTATAAAAGTATTTTTCTAATTTTTCTTATTTTTTTAAAAATATAATTTTATCTTAAACAATGAATAAACTATTTATAAAAATTCTAATTATAAATTGTTTAGAGTTAACGTATAAAAGTTAAATGAATGTAAACTGAATCGAGATAAAGATCGTTAATTGTAATTATCTTACCTAATTTAAGGGTAATTACTATTTTAAAGAGAAAATTAATTTAAATTTCTTTATAATTATAGAAAATGCTAATTATTTTCTTATAAAACTGTGAAGAAGAATAAATTGAGATATGATTATCAGGATGTTAAATAACTGTGTTGACATGGATAAGATCCTACATTATTTTATGAATTTATTTAATTGTTTAATTTTCTTTATTAAACATTTCATTTTAGCGAATTTATAAAACTTGAAATCATTAATTACAATTCATAAAATAAGTAATAAATTCGTGAATTGATGATAAGCATTTCATATGTTATAACGTACAGGCCATATTAATTTCATCGCTTTTTTTATTGTATTGATAGTATTCTATTTCTTCATCGTTAAAATTAATTATATTGATTCAATAGGTTCAAATCTAACTTTTTACTATTTATATAGGAATATTATATTGTTAACTAAATCAATACAAATCTGATGAATTACACAAAGAATTTTTCTAAAGAAATATACAGTACAAGGAAGGGAATGATTTACTTTCCAAATTATGGACTATTTATTGTTCTATAAAGTTTGCGGAAGAACACGTTAGGAACATTCTATACATTACATTGATGTTAATATAGATATTTAGTGAATAATGAGGGCTTCTTGAATTAAAAATGTAACACGAAACTAAGATCATCAATTAAATAATTCGCTGTAGATAAGTCTTTAAACACTCTAAAAATCCACATTTTTTCCTATCTACCCTGTGTTGTGTTATTAGATAAATAATAACTGTGCCAACTGAAGAAGACTGAACTATAGTAGAACTATGTCTTATGTAAGAACCAAATCTTATAAGTGTATTCTGTATGAAATCAATTATATACGAGTAATTCTTATATATAGTAAGCTATAATTGGTTTCTATAATATTATATATACAGTATTATGGTTAACATTATATATATTGATAGTCAGCTATAATTGGTTCTTATATAACTGTAATAATACTATATGCATGATTGTTGTAATGTAGATATTTATACCGAAATTTTCTTAGAACATTACATAAAAACATTTTAAATAAAGGAAGACGAATTGTTTGCATTAAAAATTATTAAAATTGAACTATTATTTATAAATCAGTCATTTAGGATTATATAGGCTATATAATATTTAACTTTGTGAAAATGTGTATTATTAAATAAAGATTTTATAGTTTATATAATTTATAAGATGACCCAAAAATTAGTTAACCGTGCTTTCTTTAAATTGTTTTGCTTCAATTGCATTTATCTTATGAACGAAAAGGATTTACATTTTGTAATATTTGTAAGTAATAAACTATTGGAGTAAGACAGCAGTTTAGTCCTTATAATTGTGGTCCTACTTGTGGGCCACCTTGCATATATTTCTTCATTATATTTACCTATTTTTTTGGTCAAATTTTGTAGATTAAAATATATAAGTATCACATAATCTTAGAATTTTTTTAACGATTCTTCCAAATATTTTCGATACCGAAAGAAATTTATAACCAATTCATTAAATAAAATAATTGTGATTTATTTTTTCGAGTTTATTCTTTTAAATTTACATAATTTAACTTGAAGGAAGATTATAAAATATGATAAAATAAGAACAATAAATTAATTTACATTAAATTGTAATTATAAATTTATATAATTTTTATTTTTTAATTAAATAAATATTTTATTAATTATATACAAAAATACAGTATATGTTGGCTATGTAAATGTATTATATAAGTATTTGAAAGCTACAACTTGTAAGATTTGATGATTCAGCAATCAATTCATAATTCTATCCAAGGCTGAAATAAAAATAAAATAATGTAAATTATTTTTATGTTCTTTAATTAATATATCATTTATGAATGTCAAAATATTCGATTTTTAATTATTAAATGTAAAAATAAATTATGTTTTTTTTGTATATTTGAATCTGTTTTTTAAAAAAATTAATTAAAATTAATAATATAATAATAATGTTAATCCTATAATAAAAAATTTAATTAAATTTTATTCCAATTTTTATAATTTTGATGTAAAAATATTTGTGCGGGTATAAATTAGATTGGTTGCGATTCTGAACTACAATATAGCCTATATAAAAGGCCTTTTCTCTTCGTTAAATATGTTAACAGCACGAGGCCCTAATAAATTAATATACTATAATAAATTTAACAGCTTGGGGCTTTATGTTTGAAATAAAAATGCAGATAAGCTTGTTTATCTGCATTTTCAAAATGTGTGTTATAACAGATATAACATAAGGCTTGAGAGATATGATATGGCCTATTTCAGTCACAGATGCGAGGCCTTACACTTTCCGAAAACTATAAAATATATCAATAAAATTAATAAGCACATAGTAGTATGAAAAGAAATTTTAATTTATTGCATTGCTTCATATTACTGTTTTTTATATAAAAGATTAAATTTTAAGTCAGTGTTTCTAGGTAAAGCCAAAGTACTCTGATGGCATTTCTCTGTGTGAATCTAAATATAATTACTTAAATTTCCATATAAGCATAGAGCTACGTGTAGTTATAGATATACTGTACAATACAAGTATAGAACTGTAGAGTACAGTTACATAATATAGCCTATATTATGTCGAATTTAATTTGATACACTAAGAATTTCCAAATACATGTTAATTTAATTAATTTAATTAATTAATAAAATTAATTTAAAATAAAGAAATTTTAAATTAATTTGTAATAAACATTTAGAAATGCTTCTTATATCAATATGCAATATATAAAATAATGTTAATTAATGTATTACAACCATATAAACTATGCAAACACTAAATGTGGAAGCATATTATTCAAAGCCTATTATAATTGACTAGATACATCTATTATGGTGTATAGAATCATATTAGTAAAACTAAATATAAATAGACCTAGTAATGTGTATAAATTTAAGACCAAGATTTGATTTTGGCCTTTATGTGTCAAGTCTACTGTATGCAAACCTGTTTATAGATTTGTATGATACAAGCCTATCATCCTGTCAAAAGTGTAGGCCTACTGCACTTTTGAATGCATAACATAGTAAATCAAACAGTATATTTAATTAGAAAATTAATACAGAAAATCATAAAAAGTTTAATTTATCAAGGTTTGTTTTACTATATTTATACTTAGGCTACTTCAAAAATTATATAAGCTACATTTAGATATTTTAAAGTATGCTGTACTATGTAACAAAATTAAGATTGTTTAGATTAATATATTATATTAATTATAAACTAATTAATAAATTAACTTCTATTAATCTTTCTTAATGGATCTACTGTAATTTATCTAAATTAAAAAAATATATTTTTACTCTATTTAAATATTAAATTAATTTAATTTTCAATTGTGTTTTTACATAATTCTTGATTATTCGTGTATTTTCTCTCATCATCATTTCAAACTCCATCTTTGATCTTCTCATTAACAATGACAATTTTACTTATTAACCAAGATGCATGATGATAAATGGTAATTGAAAATGAATTTAGTTTTTTATTCTTTATCCTTTATGCTTAAAAAATATCTTTAAAATTATAAAATTCTATCAAAACCGTGTCTTAATTCACACGCTCTTATCGCAGCATCCTACAAACTTTAGATCTAAAATTCAATNCTATATACTATTATATAAATTAAAACAGGAAAAATACTAAGTTTTAACAATAAAAACTGCATAAACAGCTTTAAAATGATAAAAGAAGTATATAATAAAATATTGTCGAAATTGTGAGTTTTAATCATTAATTTTTAACAAAAATGTCTTAGATTCGATTTATAAATATTATAAAAACAACATAGAGCATATTACATTGCGAAGTAAATGTTATAAAAATGATTATAAACCTCAGTTTAATTATAAAATCCATAATATTTTGTTAAGTAATGTTTTCCTTAATTTTACTTAAGTAATAATGAATTAAACTCTAAAAATTATTAGATTAATAAAATTTAATATATTTAGAAATGATGAAATAAAATAAAAGTGATTAATTCATTGCATTATAAATACAAGTGATAATACAAGGATAGGAAAATACAAGGTTAGCCAATATGGCGTCGAAAACTTAAAATTAACATAGATTCTGTGACTAAATATGTTATTAAATGAAAGCACCAAAGTTTTTAACAGTAGACTACCTTATAATTAGGATTGAATTTACACACAAGCTAAATAAGCTATAGCTTAAACCCTTATACTAGGAAGATACAGTTTAGCACCTTACATTTTAAAATTTATTATTATTTAGTGGAAGAGGAAGGACCTCTTATATGGTATAGTTTATGAACAACAGCAAGAGTAAATATGCCCTGCTTTCAATACTTTAACATAGGCACAAGTGCAATACTGCACGAGTCAATCAAATTTATACCTCATATTTTGACAAATTTTGGTGTTAGCTTGCACGATACATCCTCGTAATTCTTGCAAAATGGTATCCTAGATAGGGGAGTTCAAATATCAAAAACTTCATAGACCCTCCCAGAAACTATGTGGTTAAACTCTTAAAGACACATAAAAGAGGTGTTCTATATTATACATTACGGGAAAATTTGCGATTTGCATTTATAAATTAAAGGTCCTATAATGTCTCATAGTACAATAATGCCTATTTTAGGTAAGCACTGTAAAAACTATCTTCTAATTTTAAAGTTAATGCATGATTAATTTTTCCAAAGAAAACATTAAAGAAATTAATTGTAATAGAAATTATATTAATTTGATTATGGTAACGAAATTAGTATAAGTTTACACGTTCTTCAATAATATGCTTGAAATAATAGGATAATCTGATAGTTTCATATTTCATGAAATATGACAGGTCTTACATTAACTTCTTACATTGAATTTCATATAAGACCTGTCGTATAATTATGATAATATTTAATGATTTGTAAGTTTTAACAGGAAATTCCGCAAGAAAATGAAATTCCAAACTAGTTTACATGAATTTGTCATCTTACCCTAAATCTCAACTATTTTTTCAGTTCCTTTCAAAAAAAAAAATTTTAAAAATAGGTTCGGTAGATTCTTCAAATGTTTATAAAACACAAAAAAAAATATATTAATAGTCTTCATATTTGTAAAATTAAAAATCTTATAATGAATTTTTTGTAGTACAAACTNATACTGTATTTTAATTAGAAAATATACATAAATCAAAATTTTTATGTTTTTTATCATTTAAATATAAGGAATTTTAATTCATGTTTAACTATTGCATATTAAAATAGATTCAAAATTTATAGGTTAAAATCTTCTATATAAGCTCTCGATTTTGTCATAAAATAGCAATAGGGTCGGATTCTTATATAAACTGAAAAAGCTATAACTTCGGACCTCAATTTATGAGGAACCTTGTTGCATTCTAAATAAACAAAATTAATATAAGCTTATATTGTTCGTTAACTCTTTGCTGTATATTCTTATGTGATTTTTCCTTGTTATTTGACGCTGTTAAAAACGTAATATCTAGCCTAATTCTGGTTCTGTCTTAATATCATTTACTTAAAAGAAAAAGCCTCTTATATGTCATAGGTTATATGGTTACATGTTTAAATCAGGCTCAGAATAGAAACATTTTATCATTCTTAAACATAATAAGCTTAACATATTTATCGCATTATTAAAAAAAGTAATAAGAAATATTTATTTATTATTTTTTGACTATACGTTTGAGGTTTAAATAAGGCTTACATAATTTTAAATAACAGTAGAACCAAATTTAAAATGTATAGAATAAATATAGTTTTTAGATAATTTAAAATTGGGGAAATATACCATGAAACTTTATATCAATTTTATTTTAGGCCTTAATTTATTATCCTAAATTTTTAAAGTTTACTTTTATTTTTTAAATTAATAGTCATGACGAACATTTAATATTTGTTTCAATAGTTGATCTATACGCTTTTACACTATAAATATGCAGCACAACACACAAAACATTCTAAAAACTGAAACTTTATAAGTTAGAAATACCGAACGGAAATTAATTTCCATTTTTATTCTTAGATAAATTCTAAATTAATTTAAGATATAATTGAATTTAACTAAATTTTTTTAGCTGTTTATTATTAATAACGCCTGATTAAATTTCGTTGTAGCCTAACTCTATAACATACTGTATAAGAAACTTTCCCTTTTCACTAAATGATAAGAAATTAGTTTCTTATTATATCTTAATTGTACCCTCGTAGGGTGAAGTCCTAAGCTCTAGACTGCTTTAGCTTAAGTTCATATGTGTAAAATTTGGCTCTGATTATTTGTCATATAAGAAGAAAATTTATAAAATAATCATTGTTAATCGGTTAAATGTTCTTCCCTATTAATTATTTTATCACGAAGAAAGAATATCTGACATTTAAATGTAATCGATTATTTTTATTATAATATTCAGTTTAATAAATCATAAACATTATTCTATTTTACAGTTTAATGTAGAATAAGAAGTAAATCTTTAATCAGAGAAGACAATTTCTTTAGAATCGGTTGATATAGTAGCAAACGTGACCACGCCTTTAGTATTATGAAATTGGGCGGGAAAAGTGTAACTCCGCCTCCTCCATGTCAAAAGGTGAAGATAAGCAGACAAGTTTTTCTTGTGTCGATATCTCCATTGATGCTAAACTCGTCTGTTCATTTCCCGTTTCACAGGAAACTCAATATAAAATCCTGAATGTCTGGACAATTTACGAACGACTGAGACAATCGTCACTAATAAAATCAATCAACAAGAAGAATTTTTCTTTCTATAAATGGGTTTTTTTAAATAAATTTAGCAAGCTGAATTGTGTCTTCAATATAAAATAATATTGCAAATTTAATTCTTTATTTATTAAAATATATATTTCGATATAAACTTTATTATTATTATTAGTAATATTATTATTATAAACTTACTGATTTCTCGTAATTACACTTATTGAAATTAATTTTGTATTGCTTTGCCTGCCAACCTATTGATTTTAGAATATTGTATCTATTCTGGGCCATCGAGAGAGGGCTGGGTAGTTTCCTCAGGCCCGAAAAAACTTAGAGGTCTACAGTGGTTCCTATCCCTATAAAATTAATAGTAGGCCTATATTATTTCTACTAACAAAAAAATAAAAAATTTTAAGCTGCTTTTTGTTAACAAGAACAAATTCTACGTAGCCTATTTCATTTATTTTAAAACGTGGCTAAAAGGGCCCGCCCGCTTTATCCCCGGGCCCCATACAAGCTCTCGACGGCTCTATATCTGAACCTACATTGAACTTACTGATTTTATATTAATTTAGGATACTATACATACTATTGAATTATTATTATATTTATCGCTTATTGATTAATTAATTAAATCGATAATTTTTTTCCAGTTATTTACAATTGAAAAGTACTAAAATAAATAAAATGTTATTAATATTTTAAAAATTATTATTAAATAAAAATTATGATTTTTTGAATTAATTGAGGAATCGAAACTTTTTTAAAAACACTAGAAATTTTAGAATTTTATTAAAAGCATATAGTCTAAGCATAAAATTTAAAAAAATATATATTAATAAATATAAATTTTATTTTATTAAGAACATTTATTGACTATTAAAAATATATTCATTAAATTTTTATCTTTTTTTACGGATTAAAAGAAAAACCGATTTAAAATCGTTTTTATTTTGGAGTTTTTTTAATAAAATACAATTAGAAAGATTATTTTAATTAGCGTGAAACATCTCATGTTTTGTTAATAATCCCAAATATTTTAGAAATATATGGGCTATATATTTATTTTTGGACTAACATGATACTGTATTTTAATTAGAAAATATACATAAATCAAAATTTTTATGTTTTTTATCATTTAAATATAAGGAATTTTAATTCATGTTTAACTATTGCATATTAAAATAGATTCAAAATTTATAGGTTAAAATCTTCTATATAAGCTCTCGATTTTGTCATAAAATAGCAATAGGGTCGGATTCTTATATAAACTGAAAAAGCTATAACTTCGGACCTCAATTTATGAGGAACCTTGTTGCATTCTAAATAAACAAAATTAATATAAGCTTATATTGTTCGTTAACTCTTTGCTGTATATTCTTATGTGATTTTTCCTTGTTATTTGACGCTGTTAAAAACGTAATATCTAGCCTAATTCTGGTTCTGTCTTAATATCATTTACTTAAAAGAAAAAGCCTCTTATATGTCATAGGTTATATGGTTACATGTTTAAATCAGGCTCAGAATAGAAACATTTTATCATTCTTAAACATAATAAGCTTAACATATTTATCGCATTATTAAAAAAAGTAATAAGAAATATTTATTTATTATTTTTTGACTATACGTTTGAGGTTTAAATAAGGCTTACATAATTTTAAATAACAGTAGAACCAAATTTAAAATGTATAGAATAAATATAGTTTTTAGATAATTTAAAATTGGGGAAATATACCATGAAACTTTATATCAATTTTATTTTAGGCCTTAATTTATTATCCTAAATTTTTAAAGTTTACTTTTATTTTTTAAATTAATAGTCATGACGAACATTTAATATTTGTTTCAATAGTTGATCTATACGCTTTTACACTATAAATATGCAATGAAGCATAGCCTATATGTTAGAAAATATTTTATTAAAAAATTATATATTAATAAGTTTAATATTTCCGAGATAAACGTTTGTATTTAAATAATTAAATTTAAAATAAATATTAGTTTTAAGCCATTTAACATTAACAGCATCTAAAAAGTTTATAGAAACATAAGGAAATCTAAAAATTAAAAATATAAAATAAATAAAAAGAAGAAAATTNAAAAAATAGTTAAAATTAATAATATAATAATAATGTTAATCCTATAATAAAAAATTTAATTAAATTTTATTCCAATTTTTATAATTTTGATGTAAAAATATTTGTGCGGGTATAAATTAGATTGGTTGCGATTCTGAACTACAATATAGCCTATATAAAAGGCCTTTTCTCTTCGTTAAATATGTTAACAGCACGAGGCCCTAATAAATTAATATACTATAATAAATTTAACAGCTTGGGGCTTTATGTTTGAAATAAAAATGCAGATAAGCTTGTTTATCTGCATTTTCAAAATGTGTGTTATAACAGATATAACATAAGGCTTGAGAGATATGATATGGCCTATTTCAGTCACAGATGCGAGGCCTTACACTTTCCGAAAACTATAAAATATATCAATAAAATTAATAAGCACATAGTAGTATGAAAAGAAATTTTAATTTATTGCATTGCTTCATATTACTGTTTTTTATATAAAAGATTAAATTTTAAGTCAGTGTTTCTAGGTAAAGCCAAAGTACTCTGATGGCATTTCTCTGTGTGAATCTAAATATAATTACTTAAATTTCCATATAAGCATAGAGCTACGTGTAGTTATAGATATACTGTACAATACAAGTATAGAACTGTAGAGTACAGTTACATAATATAGCCTATATTATGTCGAATTTAATTTGATACACTAAGAATTTCCAAATACATGTTAATTTAATTAATTTAATTAATTAATAAAATTAATTTAAAATAAAGAAATTTTAAATTAATTTGTAATAAACATTTAGAAATGCTTCTTATATCAATATGCAATATATAAAATAATGTTAATTAATGTATTACAACCATATAAACTATGCAAACACTAAATGTGGAAGCATATTATTCAAAGCCTATTATAATTGACTAGATACATCTATTATGGTGTATAGAATCATATTAGTAAAACTAAATATAAATAGACCTAGTAATGTGTATAAATTTAAGACCAAGATTTGATTTTGGCCTTTATGTGTCAAGTCTACTGTATGCAAACCTGTTTATAGATTTGTATGATACAAGCCTATCATCCTGTCAAAAGTGTAGGCCTACTGCACTTTTGAATGCATAACATAGTAAATCAAACAGTATATTTAATTAGAAAATTAATACAGAAAATCATAAAAAGTTTAATTTATCAAGGTTTGTTTTACTATATTTATACTTAGGCTACTTCAAAAATTATATAAGCTACATTTAGATATTTTAAAGTATGCTGTACTATGTAACAAAATTAAGATTGTTTAGATTAATATATTATATTAATTATAAACTAATTAATAAATTAACTTCTATTAATCTTTCTTAATGGATCTACTGTAATTTATCTAAATTTAAAGAATTAATAAGTGATAAAAATATTAATATCATTTATAAAATTTAATATATTTAATATGAGTTTAGTTTAAATATTTTAAATTTTTTATTATTACTTTGTCTAATTTTTTTAAATTAATTTTCTTATATAAGTATTAAAAATACTATATAGCTGCATTATAATTAGATATAATCCTTATTATATCTAACTATAATATGTGCTTATAATTATATTATATTATATAAATTAAAACAGGAAAAATACTAAGTTTTAACAATAAAAACTGCATAAACAGCTTTAAAATGATAAAAGAAGTATATAATAAAATATTGTCGAAATTGTGAGTTTTAATCATTAATTTTTAACAAAAATGTCTTAGATTCGATTTATAAATATTATAAAAACAACATAGAGCATATTACATTGCGAAGTAAATGTTATAAAAATGATTATAAACCTCAGTTTAATTATAAAATCCATAATATTTTGTTAAGTAATGTTTTCCTTAATTTTACTTAAGTAATAATGAATTAAACTCTAAAAATTATTAGATTAATAAAATTTAATATATTTAGAAATGATGAAATAAAATAAAAGTGATTAATTCATTGCATTATAAATACAAGTGATAATACAAGGATAGGAAAATACAAGGTTAGCCAATATGGCGTCGAAAACTTAAAATTAACATAGATTCTGTGACTAAATATGTTATTAAATGAAAGCACCAAAGTTTTTAACAGTAGACTACCTTATAATTAGGATTGAATTTACACACAAGCTAAATAAGCTATAGCTTAAACCCTTATACTAGGAAGATACAGTTTAGCACCTTACATTTTAAAATTTATTATTATTTAGTGGAAGAGGAAGGACCTCTTATATGGTATAGTTTATGAACAACAGCAAGAGTAAATATGCCCTGCTTTCAATACTTTAACATAGGCACAAGTGCAATACTGCACGAGTCAATCAAATTTATACCTCATATTTTGACAAATTTTGGTGTTAGCTTGCACGATACATCCTCGTAATTCTTGCAAAATGGTATCCTAGATAGGGGAGTTCAAATATCAAAAACTTCATAGACCCTCCCAGAAACTATGTGGTTAAACTCTTAAAGACACATAAAAGAGGTGTTCTATATTATACATTACGGGAAAATTTGCGATTTGCATTTATAAATTAAAGGTCCTATAATGTCTCATAGTACAATAATGCCTATTTTAGGTAAGCACTGTAAAAACTATCTTCTAATTTTAAAGTTAATGCATGATTAATTTTTCCAAAGAAAACATTAAAGAAATTAATTGTAATAGAAATTATATTAATTTGATTATGGTAACGAAATTAGTATAAGTTTACACGTTCTTCAATAATATGCTTGAAATAATAGGATAATCTGATAGTTTCATATTTCATGAAATATGACAGGTCTTACATTAACTTCTTACATTGAATTTCATATAAGACCTGTCGTATAATTATGATAATATTTAATGATTTGTAAGTTTTAACAGGAAATTCCGCAAGAAAATGAAATTCCAAACTAGTTTACATGAATTTGTCATCTTACCCTAAATCTCAACTATTTTTTCAGTTCCTTTCAAAAAAAAAATTTTTAAAAATAGTATAACTATTATAATATTAAAAAGATGTAATTTTATAATATATATTTTCTATTTAGTTAGTAGACAAAATCCGTCACCTTACCTCAATTTTCTCTTAATTGTTATAGGCCTATATATGAAAAGGCGATTTCCTGAAAAGAAGAACAAATTTCAAGTAAATTAATAAGTTAATGAATCGGCCTATTGAAATGTGTGTATCTGTAACCTAAAGAAGAATATTGAAAACTAGCTTAAATTAGACGAATTGAAGTTTAAATTTATTGATGACAACACAATTAACTTTTTCACTTTTAATTGGGGCTTTATTAATAAGATATTGTAACCTTATATCACATAATATATAAGAATTCAAGGTAAACAATACACATATGACTTAATAGATTCAATTAACTTTATGTAGAAAATAGAAAGATCCAATTAATTTATTCGCTTTTTATTGAGATCTTCATCAATAAGACATTGTAGACTTATATAGAATATAAGG
Organism: Centruroides sculpturatus; assembly: GCF_000671375.1. Lineage (NCBI taxonomy): Eukaryota > Metazoa > Arthropoda > Arachnida > Scorpiones > Buthidae > Centruroides > Centruroides sculpturatus. The sequence continues at coordinate 85,301 of NW_019384997.1, read as the reverse complement.
CTACGATATATACATAAATACAAATACCGTATATATAATATCAAGTGTGTATAGAGTATAAGTCTATGAGTATCTACACCGGCTTGTGAGATCTTTAATGCAAATCAAAACCTGTAATTTAGATAAATTGCTTTTATAAATCTGTGGAATTAAAAATTTTATTATTATTACCATTATTATTTTATTTATAGATTTTTATGTATATAAATAGGATTGAAATTCTGTTCAAATTCTTTCTAATATTTCGATCGATACTGATGTGAACTAAAATGATCAATCAATGATACTAAAACATTACAATTTATATCATAAAACTATGATAAAAGTTTAAAATTTAAAATTCAATTGAAGCTTTTCAAAATTCTAGGATTTGTATCTTGCTAAAGAACGGAAAGAAAATAAATTCAGAAACAAAATTCTAAGTATTCATTAAGATAGGGCAAATAGTGTCTCGCTTTTAAATTTATTATTATTTATTGGAAGCGAAAGATCTCTTAAATATTAGTTAACTTTAGAGCCATAGCAAATCTAAATCCTTCCTGATTACAAACTCGCACAACACACAAAACATTCTAAAAACTGAAACTTTATAAGTTAGAAATACCGAACGGAAATTAATTTCCATTTTTTTCTTAGATAAATTCTAAATTAATTTAAGATATAANAGATCATTATTAAAGCTAAAGCGCGCTTAACAACGCCTTTACTTAGATTGATATTTTTATATTTTTCTTGAAATACTGTAATTTTCTTAAAATACTTTAAAATAAATAGTTTTTTTTCAGTTATTGAATAATATTTATAATTAAACACTGTAATAAAATTTAATTATAATAATTTTTGGCATATATTTTATATGAAGAAAATACTATTAATATTAAGTTTTTATTTTCAATTCTACGAGTTATAAGTGAATTAATCTAGAACGTAAATAATAAAAATTATTTAACAAGTTAATAGAATTGTATAAAATCAAATGACTGAGAAGAATTAATAATAATAATTGTCTCTAATATTTAAATGCATCTACAGTCTTATAAAAATAATTTTAAAATACTTTATAACTAAAAAAAATGACTTAAATATAGGCTTATATTATTATAAATATTAAATTATAATTAATTACAGTGATTTTCGATATAATAAATTCTCAAAACATTGAGTAAAATCATGCTATATTGATATCAAATCATAGTATGTAAATATATTAAGTGTTTACTATATAACATAAAGAATATCAATAACCAAGAAAATTGTTTACTGTATCAGATGTTCACTATATTATTATTTAGAAAGTTTAAACATTTATAGCTTAAGTAATTCTTTTTGTAAGAAATTATCATCATTTCTACAGATTTAATTGTGTTGATCAGATATAGATCAATTCACAATAAAGTAGAACTAATCTTATGATAGTAAGGCCTAATATTTTTATATATTTTAATTGTAAATCCTTAAGAACTGAGGGTTTATGATTTATAATTACGAGTAAGTCTAAATATAAAAAGAATATCAGAAATATACTAATGTCAGAGAGGCATCTTACAGATCTAATGAAGAAGGTTAAAGGGCGGATAAGGTTAAGGGAGTTACCCTTAACCTTACTTTTCTCAACCCCTTAACCTTTTATACTATATAATAAAACTTTTCTTAATATTTCTTTGAAGAATATAACTGAAAAATAATTATGATATAAACAACTTTATTATTATTATTAGTAATATTATTATTATAAACTTACTGATTTCTCGTAATTACACTTATTGAAATTAATTTTGTATTGCTTTGCCTGCCAACCTATTGATTTTAGAATATTGTATCTATTCTGGGCCATCGAGAGAGGGCTGGGTAGTTTCCTCAGGCCCGAAAAAACTTAGAGGTCTACAGTGGTTCCTATCCCTATAAAATTAATAGTAGGCCTATATTATTTCTACTAACAAAAAAATAAAAAATTTTAAGCTGCTTTTTGTTAACAAGAACAAATTCTACGTAGCCTATTTCATTTATTTTAAAACGTGGCTAAAAGGGCCCGCCCGCTTTATCCCCGGGCCCCATACAAGCTCTCGACGGCTCTATATCTGAACCTACATTGAACTTACTGATTTTATATTAATTTAGGATACTATACATACTATTGAATTATTATTATATTTATCGCTTATTGATTAATTAATTAAATCGATAATTTTTTTCCAGTTATTTACAATTGAAAAGTACTAAAATAAATAAAATGTTATTAATATTTTAAAAATTATTATTAAATAAAAATTATGATTTTTTGAATTAATTGAGGAATCGAAACTTTTTTAAAAACACTAGAAATTTTAGAATTTTATTAAAAGCATATAGTCTAAGCATAAAATTTAAAAAAATATATATTAATAAATATAAATTTTATTTTATTAAGAACATTTATTGACTATTAAAAATATATTCATTAAATTTTTATCTTTTTTTACGGATTAAAAGAAAAACCGATTTAAAATCGTTTTTATTTTGGAGTTTTTTTAATAAAATACAATTAGAAAGATTATTTTAATTAGCGTGAAACATCTCATGTTTTGTTAATAATCCCAAATATTTTAGAAATATATGGGCTATATATTTATTTTTGGACTAACATGATACTGTATTTTAATTAGAAAATATACATAAATCAAAATTTTTATGTTTTTTATCATTTAAATATAAGGAATTTTAATTCATGTTTAACTATTGCATATTAAAATAGATTCAAAATTTATAGGTTAAAATCTTCTATATAAGCTCTCGATTTTGTCATAAAATAGCAATAGGGTCGGATTCTTATATAAACTGAAAAAGCTATAACTTCGGACCTCAATTTATGAGGAACCTTGTTGCATTCTAAATAAACAAAATTAATATAAGCTTATATTGTTCGTTAACTCTTTGCTGTATATTCTTATGTGATTTTTCCTTGTTATTTGACGCTGTTAAAAACGTAATATCTAGCCTAATTCTGGTTCTGTCTTAATATCATTTACTTAAAAGAAAAAGCCTCTTATATGTCATAGGTTATATGGTTACATGTTTAAATCAGGCTCAGAATAGAAACATTTTATCATTCTTAAACATAATAAGCTTAACATATTTATCGCATTATTAAAAAAAGTAATAAGAAATATTTATTTATTATTTTTTGACTATACGTTTGAGGTTTAAATAAGGCTTACATAATTTTAAATAACAGTAGAACCAAATTTAAAATGTATAGAATAAATATAGTTTTTAGATAATTTAAAATTGGGGAAATATACCATGAAACTTTATATCAATTTTATTTTAGGCCTTAATTTATTATCCTAAATTTTTAAAGTTTACTTTTATTTTTTAAATTAATAGTCATGACGAACATTTAATATTTGTTTCAATAGTTGATCTATACGCTTTTACACTATAAATATGCAATGAAGCATAGCCTATATGTTAGAAAATATTTTATTAAAAAATTATATATTAATAAGTTTAATATTTCCGAGATAAACGTTTGTATTTAAATAATTAAATTTAAAATAAATATTAGTTTTAAGCCATTTAACATTAACAGCATCTAAAAAGTTTATAGAAACATAAGGAAATCTAAAAATTAAAAATATAAAATAAATAAAAAGAAGAAAATAAAATTTTATATTTTAAATATATTCATTGACTTCTTTAATGTCAAACTTATTAACATTTATACTTAATAGAAAATTAAGCAAAGACAAAATTTAAATCAAAGTCTGCACATTCTTGCTTTTCTTTGAATTTCTCTTGTTAATGAATTTTTTAAAATATTATTAATTGTATTAAAATTTCGTATATAATAAACAAAAATAATAATTTATTTTTACAAAACTTAACCTACAAGATTGGCCTAAACTGAGAGAATATTCTTAAGACAAATTATATAAAGATAGAGTGTATTTAATTTTTTACTAAAAAAAAGGTATGCTTTAACAATAAAGAAGCGAGTATTTACTGTATATACTGTATAGAGTAAATACTGTACTTTTAGTTTTGTAGGAGTAAATAGGATTTTTAGCTATTTCTTTAGTAGGCTAAAATATATTAATGTTATCCTATTTTGAGAAAACCATTTTATAAAATTATTCATCTTATTTTTTATTTATATTTTAACATTAAGCTTATTTTTTATATTTTTGAAGAATTTTATCACATATTACCTTATGTAAATGCATCTGTAGTCAGTCAAGCATTGAAAGCTAAAGGAAAATAACCTATTTAAGGAAGAATAAAATAAATAAATAAATTAATTAAATTATTTTCAATTGCTTATAAATTTTAATTATATTATACTCTAGATCTATTAAATTATAATAAAAATTTATTTTCGTTAGACTTTATAGATCATTATTAAAGCTAAAGCGCGCTTAACAACGCCTTTACTTAGATTGATATTTTTATATTTTTCTTGAAATACTGTAATTTTCTTAAAATACTTTAAAATAAATAGTTTTTTTTCAGTTATTGAATAATATTTATAATTAAACACTGTAATAAAATTTAATTATAATAATTTTTGGCATATATTTTATATGAAGAAAATACTATTAATATTAAGTTTTTATTTTCAATTCTACGAGTTATAAGTGAATTAATCTAGAACGTAAATAATAAAAATTATTTAACAAGTTAATAGAATTGTATAAAATCAAATGACTGAGAAGAATTAATAATAATAATTGTCTCTAATATTTAAATGCATCTACAGTCTTATAAAAATAATTTTAAAATACTTTATAACTAAAAAAAATGACTTAAATATAGGCTTATATTATTATAAATATTAAATTATAATTAATTACAGTGATTTTCGATATAATAAATTCTCAAAACATTGAGTAAAATCATGCTATATTGATATCAAATCATAGTATGTAAATATATTAAGTGTTTACTATATAACATAAAGAATATCAATAACCAAGAAAATTGTTTACTGTATCAGATGTTCACTATATTATTATTTAGAAAGTTTAAACATTTATAGCTTAAGTAATTCTTTTTGTAAGAAATTATCATCATTTCTACAGATTTAATTGTGTTGATCAGATATAGATCAATTCACAATAAAGTAGAACTAATCTTATGATAGTAAGGCCTAATATTTTTATATATTTTAATTGTAAATCCTTAAGAACTGAGGGTTTATGATTTATAATTACGAGTAAGTCTAAATATAAAAAGAATATCAGAAATATACTAATGTCAGAGAGGCATCTTACAGATCTAATGAAGAAGGTTAAAGGGCGGATAAGGTTAAGGGAGTTACCCTTAACCTTACTTTTCTCAACCCCTTAACCTTTTATACTATATAATAAAACTTTTCTTAATATTTCTTTGAAGAATATAACTGAAAAATAATTATGTAAAAACTTCATAAAAAGCCAAATAGTAATGTTTAATGCTTCATGAAGTTTTTATCAAAACTATTTCTTTAAAATATATTCAATTATTATTAAAAAAACAATTTCAATTTTCTAATTAATTTCCATTAATTACTAGAAGGTACCATATATAGAAATATTACACTCAAAATTTAATAAATAAATTTTAAAAATTTATTATTAAAATTATTTATTCTTAAATAAGCAATAATAGTCGATTTCTTATAAAATCTTTATACAATGGGTTTTTGATATAGTTATATATAACCGATATAATGGACTATTTTGTTCACTATATCGAGTATATCGGGTGCTATTCTTTATTTATATTATGAAGTGTTTATTGTTTTCTTGGTGTAGTGAGCGATTTAACTCAGTCCTTTGAAAATTCATTAAATCGAGAATCCATTGTATATTTTTAGAAATATTATAAATATCTTTNACTTTTAATATTACCGATATGTCATCGAAAAGAAAACGTGTTGTATTATCATTAAAAGACAAATTAAAGTATTTGTTTCGATTATCCGGATTTTTTCTTATCCGGACTACCTTCATCCCCAATTAGTCCGGATAATCGAGGTTCTACTGTATTATGAAGTGTTTATTGTTTTCTTGGTGTAGTGAGCGATTTAACTCAGTCCTTTGAAAATTCATTAAATCGAGAATCCATTGTATATTTTTAGAAATATTATAAATATCTTTTATCAATTACTCAATTTGATATTAAGGAATAGCAATTTAAATAAATGACAGGATAATCAAGAAGTCTTTGTGCATGTAAATACAGTACATTACATTGTAATGTACTGTATTTACATGTACTGTACGTGCAAGTCGTAGTGACTTTTTAATCATTTATAATATTTTAAGATAATTTACCCACCCTTCTTGTATACTAAATACTGTGTGCTCTAGATATAGTGAACTTTCGATATGCTGAACAATTTTGTTCTTAATATTCTTTAAGTCATAGTGAACACCTGATATAATGAATAATTTGCTTAGTTCTTTGAACATTTAATATATTCAATTCGATTCAATTCTTTATTAATATAGGAAATAGTACTAAGAATACTATGTTCAGTGTACTATAAAATTACTGCATTCACTTTATTGAAGTTTATTGTAAATTGTTACCTACAGCAGATAATGCAATGATAAATTTATACTTTAAGTTTATAAAAGATATTTATAAACTTGCTATGCACTTAATGCTATGTTTTCATGATATTTTTAGTGTAGAACAAAGTTTTTCATATAAAACAGATTGTAACTTAAAAATTATTCTCATATTTAGACTAAGAAAAAAATCTCACAGTAATTAATTTAAAATAATTATTTAAGTTTTCCATAAAAATAAATTATTTTTATATTCTAGAAACGAAAATGTCAAGTTTATAATAAGCTGTAATTATAGCTGACAAATTAAACCATTTAAGTTTAATATAACTTTATTGATCCTATAACATATAATTGTATAAAAATAATAAAAATTTTTCTCATTTTCATTACTTTTATACTTTTTTAAGGCTATTTATTCAAATTAAAAATTAATAATTAAACAAAATTGTTACTATTTATCGAAAAAAACCTTAAGATTAATATAAACAGTGGTTTAGTCAGGAATTAAATTTGGTAGAGATCAACAAATAAATTTAAATGATAGTAGTCTTGTATATTCTTATATTTGAAACATTAACAAAATAGCTTTTTTAATAAAAAAAATTATTTTTTAATATTTTAATTCATATTATGGTTCAATATTAATCTTACAAGACTTACATTTAAATTTCTTCTGTAGGTGTAACCTCTGTAATCTATAATCTTTGCAATCCCTCAGCTCTCTTGGTTAGGTCAACGAGTAGAAATTAGATCCAAATTAAACTAATAAAATTCAAGATTATTTTTTAAATTTTTTCTTTTGCTTAATATGTAACTTACAGAAATGATAACTCGTTAAATCATAAATTACAATAGATCAATACTTAATTATAGTGTCTGTTTGAGTCTATATAATTAATTGTGATTTTAATATTGATTTAAAAACACTTATATAAAAATGTTTAATAAATATATAAATTAACAGAGTCTAAAACCTATAAAAATGTTAATATTATTTTAATTATAATAATTTAATAAAATTAGCATTTAATAATGAGGTAATAAGTAAAGACTAATAATTAAATAATTATTAGCCTATATTTAACTGAAAGAAGTTCATTTTTATTTTAATAAAATTATTATAAAATTAAGTTTCAATATAAGAAAAATATAATAATGATAATAATTTATAAATCCTATTAGTTTATAAGTTATATATATATATATAAATTATATGTATTTAANTCCTCTCCCTTTTTCAATCAGCTTTTTTACATTTATTCTAATTAAAGCATATTCCTTTAATTTCTTTAAATATCGTTATTCGAAATCTAAAACTTTGGCACGCATAAAACATTTTTAAAGCTAAGTATGCTTGTTATATGACACACAGACTCAAATACATTAAATATTTATTAGATTATATCTATAATTATAATTTCTAGAGCTATGCCTATTTAAATCTATGATAGATTTATTGAATGTAGGCCATCAATTAGCCTACGCACTATAGTCACTTTTTAAAAATGTTCTAAAATTGCACGTTAAATATTTAAATGATAATAAAATAAATTCAGAATTTTAACAAGTATTTTCTTCCATTTACTCCTATATTATATAATTTAGATTCTAAACAGGAAAAGAATTTAGGGATGGTCGTAGAAAAATGCCGCGAGGTAGTATGTGTTACCCCCTGACAGAACCCCACAGCAAAATCCCCTCCTCTGCAACATACTCTTCTGTTTGATTGGACAATTAAGTTCAGACGTATAGCAACGTTTGCCAAACTGTGGTGACTGATAAAAAATAAAAAAAGAATTAAAAAAAGACCAAGAGCTTGAGTGTTCAGATCAACTCTCCTCCTCTGCTATTGGCTGTAAGGTCTGACAAGTCATTGTGCTCGAATGCTACCGAAGTTCTTTACTTTTTAATTAATTTATCTGAATATAAAAATGTGTATAAAGATTAAATAAATATATAAATTTTATTAATCTATATATAAAAATATAGTAAGTGGATAATAGGACCTA